>NC_057813.1:295215290-295509094 GCF_018294505.1 Triticum aestivum
CAGCTGGATGTAGGAATTGTTAGTTTTGGGTGAGATATATATTGCTTCCCCTGTATCCCCAACACCAGATTGCATAACCAGAAAGTTTCGGGAGTTTTATAGGTGGGAATTCAAGTAGCTCCTAGAATATCTTTTCGACAGATGCATGATATGAGATTGGGGTTCGACGTCTAGTGGTCCGCCTTTCCACTGTTGTTTTTATAGTGTTCTCATTGTGTCTTAAAGAACCCTTGGCTATGCTGGTTCGGGGACACTTCGTATGTCATGTGCACTGCCTTGTACATGATGGTGCTGTACACTCGAGCCTGTGTGGGCCCCACCACGAAAACTTCAGACGAAATCTCTATCATATGTTTGTCTCGCTTACTCTGCACGCCAAATCCTTTGTTTTGTTTTATTTGTGGTATTCGAGTTGCTTCGAAGTCAAATGTTGAATCCATACTTTCCCTAAATGGTGTTCTCATATTTCTATGGGAGTGCTAATCCTTCTTGATCATCGAGGTCGTCATGTTAATTCTATTTCCTACCGGCGTGCTTCTCTTTGAGTGGATCCAATCATTCTCCCCATCCGCAATATCATTTCTAAGTTTACTCAACGGTGTTTGTTTCATCTGCCCCAAGTTGCCTTTGTTTTTCCCGCCCTCCCACCCTTAACTTCAAGGACTCAGATTTCTTAATCATGTATCCATTTATTCATGTGAAGTCACTTCAACCTTTTCAATCAATGTTCTGATCCGGTGATTCTCAGGAAGATACTAACGAAGCGTCAAGTTTATTATTCTTCGTCTCTTTTCTTCTCCAGTGGATTTACCTCAAGCTTTCGGTGTTTATCATATCCTTATCCTCGTTCAAATGCTATCCCATGCCGGTGCCTCTCATAATTGTTCACCTCTCTCTATTCTTATTCGGAGTGCTGAAGATATCTCGGAAGATTCGTGTTTCCTTTCTCAATCAGTTCAAGTTATTTTGAGGTTGTTATCTCATTCAAGCCATTTAATTCAACCGGCGCAATCCCCCCCTTTCAATCAATCATTCAACGGTGTTTTCCTTTTGAGTGGGCCCTAACCCACAGGTCTTTTCCTAGGATCTTACCTGACTCTTCTAATTCTCCCGGAGTTATTCCCAAATTCATTTCAAAGTTTGATGTAAGAATGAATTATCATCAGTCAAATGTCTTTCTCCAAGATCTTTCAAATTCTTTCATCATTGATTCAACCTTTCTATTCTTTATTATGGAGTGTCTCAACAATTCATGGTGGTTCTCGTCATCATTCTCAGCATGTGCAGACCGAAGAAGGATTTCTCCTAAATCTTGTCCATTCTCTTGAAGATTCATGGTTCTAGCGTGATGCCATCCTCACATAATTGTTTTCGATTGTGAGAATTCTTTTCACCCATCCGGAGCATTTCATGAGTTGTTTCCATTTCTTTCCTTTGATGGTCATCATGTCATAATTCTTCATTCTCAGTGTGTAGCTATCGTTCTCCAAATCTTACCGGTGGATCGTTCAAGTATACTCTTTAGTCAGCTCATGATCTCTTCGTTCTCATGTATCTAAATCCACTCACATATCTTCATTCGTTTTCCAATTCTTCCCGATGAATTGTGCCTTTGCTGCTTTCATTTTCAATTCTTACGGTGGTTCTTTCAACATTCCTCTTCCGTTGTTATTGTATCAACTCATTCGTTGTTTCCAAATTCCACCGGTGGTTCCATCAATACCTTCTCAGGTTTACGCTATGTCTCTCTTAATTCTTTCTACGAGAATAAGTAGTATGCCAAATCTGTTGCTTGTCATCAATTTAAATTGATGAAGAATACGCATAACATAATTCGTATTCTTGTTTCATCCAAGTGATTAATTCCTTCTTTCGGAGATTGTTCATCATGTCACATTTCTCGGTTCGAGATGCTTCATCTTTTCTTTTCCGGAGATCCAAGTTTTCTCGGTTATATCATTCTTGACAATTTTCCTTCATGTTTCATGATTCACATGTTGTCAAGAATGAGGTATTTTAAATCCATCAATCTCTTTCTTGAAGTTATCTTGTGTCATATTTCACCTAAAGCCTTCCATTGGGAATGTTGCTATTTGTGGTGCTTACCAATGATCCAAGTTTTCTCCTTTCCTTCTCGGTGAAAGAGGTTTTTCATCTCTTTGTTGATCTCAAGCAAGCAATTGTTTTTCATTAGTGGCAGAATTTCACCTCAAGTGTTGAGATGTTTTCCATAAGCCCACTACAAGCTTATTCGTTTCATTGTCGGTTTTCCAACAACTCCGCTCTAACCTTCTTGGAAGGGTGTTTTCCATGTTCTTTTGTGGCAGAAGTTGACATTTCCTTCTCCATTCTGTTATTCCAATGATCTATCTTCTATTCTTTCTTCCAAAGGCATTGTGATGTTGCTCTCTTCACTCATCCTCTCGTAGTGAGGATCGTGTTCTTTTCGTGCTTATCCATCTAACCGGAGTGTTGTGTCATCTCTTCAAGTTCTTTTCATCTTATCAAGTCATGCGTCTCTTTCCAACTGGAGTGTTGTCCGAATTTGTTCTTCCTTGTTCCTTCTTTCTATTTTTCTACCGCAGTGCTCTCAATTGTGTTCAACTCCGTTGTGTTCTTTCTCTCAACTTTTCAACTTCTCAAGGTTCTTTGGTTTCACTCTTTTGTCAAAGAAGCAACTTAGTTTTACCTCCTCTCTTCCTCTTCCGTTTCTCTCCGGTGCCATTCTAGATCTCGGGACGATATCCTCTCGTAGTGGTGGAGTGTTGTAACGCCCCAAGACCGGAGCTTCAGATGCCTTCCAGGGTTTCCGAGATTCGTTGTGTGATTTTGTTTGGTTCGTGCATTCATCTCTGCATCATGTGCATTGCATCACGTCATCATGCCATCATGCCATTTAATTTTATAACTCCTTTAAATAAATTGCATAGATCTTTTGATCTATTTAAACCGAGGGAACTCACATGGTGACTTCTCTTTATAACATATCCTCCAATATTAGGGAGCTATATTAAATATTTCTTTATTTCGGAAATCGCCATAACACACTTGCAAATAATTCTCCATGCCTTTGTTATCTCATTTCTTGGTCTCCAACCTTGCCCATAAATTATTTCGTCATTTTCCGGAGCTCCACCAAAAATCCAAACATTTTTGGACCTTCCTTTTGCCAAGTCCTAGTGCAAACCCATTTGAATTAAATTCAAATGGTTTTGGATTTAAATCTTTCAAGCATGCCTCTTTTATTTTTCTCGGAACAAGCACATTTTTGCGAGTTCGGGAAAATAATCCCCGTGTCCAACTTCTTCCCCAACACCTCCTTCCTTCTTCTTTTCTTCTTTGTTATTTTCTGTTTTAGAAAATAAGAGTTAAAGAAGAGGAGGAAGAAGCCTTGCAGCCCAGCAGGCCATCTAGGCTCATCCGCAGCCCAGCCGCCACTTGTATCCATCTGGGCCAGCCTCTAAGGCCCAGCCGCGCCTAACCTAGCCCGATCCCACGCATCTCTCTTCCTCCTCTCGCTCCCACTGAGAGCCGCCACGCGTAGCCCTCGATCCCCTCGCGCCCTCGCCCCGTCCGCACGCCCGCATCGCTCCCAGCGCTCTCTCCCGAACCCTCCTCTCAGCCTCCTGCGCCTGCGCCCCTCCTTTGCCTCGCCCTTCCTTCTCCCCTGCGTCCCCATCGCCACCCATCGCATCGAGCTCCCCCGCAGCCATCCCCGCCGCCATCTCTCCCTCCTGCTCCCGCGCCCGGCCTCGGCGACCCCATCAGCGCGGCCAACTCCGGCGGCCCTCAGGCCATGGCGCCACCTTGCTCCTCCCTCCTTGCGTGACCCGCTCTCCCTTTCCCCTCGCCACCACCTCCTAGTCCAGCCAACCACCGGAGCCCCGCAGGTCCGTGTCGTCGCCTCCTCCGCATCGAGTCAGGGACTGGTGCTCCCTGCACCCGGTCCCCCTCGCCCCTTGCCGCCTCCTCCGTTGGTGGCGACCACCAGGAGCTCCACCAGGAGCCCGGAGCCCCGCCGTCAAGCTCCATGCCGCACCCCTGCATCCCGCGCCAGCATCCAGCAGCTCGAGCGGTCCCCGGTGACCTCCCGAGGCAGAGCCTTGCAAGTCCCTCGATGCCGCTTCAGATTCATCCAGACCGGCAAGTTCGACCTCGGTGCCAAGTTCGTCTTCAGATTGGTTCGACTACCTCCGATGTGGTTTTCGGCAAGTACCTGGAGGCCACGGTAACGCCAAGTACCACGACATCCATGTTCGTCTACGGAATGTGTACATCTACACTGCCAAGACCGGACCGACAAGTACCCCAACGTCGTGTGTACCACAACTGTCGACATGAACATCTACGAAAACGTGTACAACTACCGTCTCCACGTGAACAACGACTTCCACTACGCCGTGTACGACTACTTCCCACGATGACCCGTGAATGTCTACCTCCACTACGGCCTGTGAACGTCTACGAGATGTATCACTACCGTCGGCCCGTGAACGACTACTTCCCTCGACGTTTTTGAACCTCCCGGAAACGCACGCTTCGAAGGTATACCACCGAGATGACCGACCGTGTTCGAATTGTCACTCGTTTGCATGCCACTAACCTGTGGGAACCCGGAAGCCGGGTTCACCCTACCATCTTGCATGACTCGCTCACGCTCACTTCCTTTTGCACCGGTACCTCCATGAGCTATCGAAACCGATATGTTGCCGTGGCACCATTTTCGGATATGCCGCCGTGGCACCATTTTCGTTATCGTTGCCGTGGCACCATTTTCGTTATCGTTGCCGTGGCACCCCTTTTGTTCCGCCATGGTGACCAAATGCCTCGTATCATGCTCATGTCAACATTTTCATAAAAATTGCATAAAACTTGCATATGTCATCCGCATCATGATAACGACAATTAAAATGTTTAAAATTGTGTTTGCATTAAACTACTAAATAACATGTGGGGATTTTCCGGAATGGTTGTTTGTTGTTTCCGGCCTCATTTAAAATTTCCTAGCTAGGTGGTTTGCTCATGCTTCACCCCTTTTGCCATGTTTAATAACATTTAATATTGTTATGTTCCTAATCGAGAGCGAACTAAATATTGATGTGGTGTTCCGTCAATATGCAACTCATTGCATATTGAGCTCCACTTAACTTGTAGTATTGTTTGTGTGCCTTGCCATGCCATGCCTCATTAAACCGGACATGCATCATATTTGGTTGTCCATCATGCCATGATTATGCTTGTGTGTTTACCATTTTGTTTGCTTCTTTCCGGTTGCTTCTCTCGTTAGCTTCGGTTTCGTTCCGGAGTTGTGAGGACTCATTCGACTACGTCCGTTTGTCTT
Source organism: Triticum aestivum (assembly GCF_018294505.1). Lineage (NCBI taxonomy): Eukaryota > Viridiplantae > Streptophyta > Magnoliopsida > Poales > Poaceae > Triticum > Triticum aestivum. The sequence goes on from NC_057813.1 coordinate 295,220,632, forward strand.
CTTCATGGACTCGTTCTTCTTCCTATCGGGATTTCAGGCAAGATGACCATTACCCTTGATATCACTTCTATCTTTGCTTGCTAGTTGCTTTGTTCTATCGCTGTGCTATGCTACCCATCACTTGTTTACCATGCCTCCCATATTGCCATGTCAGCCTCTAACCTTTGACACCTTTCCTATGCAAACCGTTGTTTGGCTATGTTACCGCTTTGCTCAGCCCCTCTTATAGCATTGTTAGTTGCAGGTGAAGTTGAAGATTGCTCCATGATGGACAGGATTATGTTGGGATATCACAATATCTCTTATTTAATTAATACATCTATATACTTGGTAAAGGGTGGAAGACTCGGCCTTATGCCTGGTGTTTTGTTCCACTCTTGCCGCCCTAGTTTCCGTCATATCGGTATTATGTTCCCGGATTTTGTGTTCCTTACACGGTTGGGTGATTTATGGGACCCCCTTGACAGTTCGCTTTGAATAAAACTCCTCCAGCAAGGCCCAACCTTGGTTTCACCATTTGCCACCTAAGCCTTTTTCCCTTGGGTTCTGCAGACTCAAGGGTCATCTTTATTTTAACCCCCCCCCCCAGACCAGTGCTCCTTCGAGTGTTGGCCCGAAATGAGATGCCTGCGGGGCCACCTCAGGGAATCTTGAGGGATGGTTTTACTCGTAGCTAGTCTTATCCGGTGTTGCCCTGAGAACGAGATATGTGCAGCTCCTATCGGGATTTGTCGGCGCATCGGGCGGCTTTGCTGGTCTTGTTTTACCATTGTCGAAATGTCTTGTAAACCGGGATTCCGAGACTGATCGGGTCTTCCCAGGAGAAGGTCTATTCCTTCGTTGACCGTGAGAGCTTGTGATGGGCTAAGTTGGGACACCCCTGCAGGGTATAATCTTTCGAAAGCCGTGCCTGTGGTTATTGGCAGATGGGAATTTGTTAATGTCCGGTTGTAGATAACTTGACACCAGATCTGGTTTAAAATGCATCAACCGCGTGTGTAGCCGTGATGGTCTCTTTTCGGCAGAGTCCGGGAAGTGAACACGGTTTTTGGGTTATGTTTGACGTAAGTAGGAGTTCAGGATCACTTCTTGATCATTGCTAGTTCACGACCGTTCCATTACTTCTCTTCTCGCTCTTATTTGCGTATGTTAGCCACCATATATGCTAGTCGCTGCTACAACCTCACCACTTTACCCCTTCCTTTCCCATAAGATTAAATAGTCTTGATCTCACGGGTTTTGAGATTGCTGAGTCCTCGTGACTCACCAGATACTATCACAACAGTTGCAGGTGCCGATGATACCAGTGCAGGTGATGCAACCGAGCTCAGATGGGAGCTCAACAAAGACCTTGCTCGTTGCTATGTTTCGTTTCATGTCGATCAGTAGTGGAGCCCAGTTGGGACGATCAGGGATCTAGCAGCTAGGTTATCTTCTTTTCTTTTGGCTTCGTCCGTAGTCGGACTATGTGTGTACTCTGACTGATGTATGATTTGTTATATGTTTATTGTGTGAAGTGGCGATTGTAAGCCAACTCTTTATCCCATTCTTGTTCATTACATGGGATTGTGTGAAGATGACCCTTCTTGCGACAAAACCACAATGCGGTTATGCCTCTAAGTCGTGCTTCGACACGTGGGAGATATAGCCGCATCGTGGGTGTTTCACTATCTCATCGCGGTGTTCGACATAAGGATTGACATCAATGCAAGAGGCGGTAACGGCAGAGGCTGGCGCTTGTTGGCGGCGGAAGATTTGTACCCCTACACGTTCGAAGACGCGTTGCGCCATCTAGGCCGCATCTTTGCGGTGACAAGCCAAGGGACTTGTTTCATCTGGTTGCCATCCTACGGTACGGGAGATTACAAACGGAATGCACAAACCATCATTTGCATCCCTAACGGTACTCCATTATTTTGTAGGGACCAGTCATCCCCCGATCAAAATAAGATCGCCGATCCTGGATGTGCATTTGCATCCGCGATTCGGTCTAACCTGGAACCTTGTAGCTGACTTTGGCATATTGGGATCAACTATCTTAGCAGTCATTACCCATGGTACCACTGATGTGCAACATGGTCACACAATCTACCACGATCGAACCGTCACCATCTACCCAGGTATTCCATTTTTTAACCCTCTCGCCTTCTCTTCCATTGTTGTACTAGTAGTATACTTAGTAGTACTAGTAGGATTACTTTTTACATTGGAGGACGCGTATAGATAGCTAGGCTCTTGAAGACTTGAACCCACTAGCTGCCACCATTTTTGTTTTTCCATGCCTTACTATCTCATCCATGTAGCCAAGAGTGGCTATATATAATAAGCCGGTTATTTTACTTCCTCTATACTGGAGTAGTACTATTTGCTGCACAGTATTACTGACCACCATATTTGAGCACAACATTATTATGCATGGACCTTGACTATGTACGTCATCATGTGTCTAGATCTGGGATGCCGCGTGTACCAGATGAACGGCGCCAAGTTCGACACCCGTGATGTTACGTGGGTGCCGAGGAACACCCTTGGAGAGTACTCGCTTTTCATCAGGGAGAGCTACCCCATTGTGAAGCAGATGCCACCTTCCGTGCACGACACATAAGGCCTGCCGTTCATGAAGCATGGTTGTGTCTTCAGTGCGCACCGCAGGATGAACGACATGCTAGGACACGCTATCCCTGATTTATGCCGCTTCAGCTTGGATGAGTCTCCATCGTGTGGAACCGGACTAGAAAGCTGCGACAATGATTCCCGTTGCCCACCGCAATGGATCGTGCCATCCATGAAGAACACCTGGGACTGGAACCTGGAGGAGGACATGTAGCCCATCTATAACGTGTAAGTGGAGTACGGTAATTGTCAATGGTAGCGCTGTGAATATATGTAGACTAGTCGTGCACAAATTTATCACATGAATTGGAGATGAACTTGTGTGGCATACTGGCATTTTTCATTTAGAATTTATTACTAGTAAATGTGTTATGTGTACGTGCAACTTGTGTGGTTGTTGCACGGGATCCAACACGCTCTTTGAGAAAAAAAGGTGGCACAGCTTTGGATATACGTGACATGGCGGCGTCATACAGTAGCATTGTTCATTATAGTTGTAGTACACTCCTACTAGGATGATAACTCCTATAAAACCTTGCGCTTGGCTCTTTGCCTCTTCGGGAGGTTCAACAGTTCGTACTCGTGTGAACCTTGCGCTTGGCTCTTCGCCTCTTCGGAAGGTCCAACAATGATGATACTATAGTACAATATGCTTCTGGCAATCTGACACCGATTGAACTGCTGCACGTCCACCGCGAGGGCGAGGGCGAGGGCGAGGGAGAGGGAGAGGGAGAGGGAGAGGGCGCTGTAGTCAAAACCCTCTCCTTTTCCTGCGAACCACCGCGTGCGTGGGCGAGGGAGAGGCGTAGTAAGCAAGCTTCTCCTCGTTCGGCGAGTTGACGGGACACATAAAAGAAGTACTAGTACTAGTAGTAGTCCATACTGCGTCCTTCCCAATTAATATGGCTTAATTTGAAACGAGAAAAATACACGGGCGGTCAACGTATGTAACAATACGCTCTTTACGGTCACTATATATAGTTTTGTGGTGATTATACGATCACTAGCTCATCATAGAGCATCGTATTGCACCCTACTGACCAGCCACATAGTCGACGTGGCACTTTGTTGACTGGTGAAATTGTCACCTGGTTTCTGGGTCCCACCTGTCAGTTGGCAGAGCAAAGAAATCAATTAAACAAAACTTTACGCAGGCGCGACACGAGTCCAACCCTTGCGCGTGAACCACCCTGGCTGTGTATGTGAGTGCATGCACATGTCCTCCCTCGGTCTTCCAACAAAGATTGTACATCGGCTATAAAACAAAGAGTGTAGTACATGATGTACATCTGCACTTCCAATGCATTTATCCTTTAATCAAAATCGATATTGATTGACTAATGCACTAACTTGTGTTGTAGGTATAGGCTACATGTCTATCCTTAATTACAGCATGCAACGGCCTTCATTTAATCTTCTTCTCTCAATGGTCGCATGCACACATAAGTCTGCTACTTTTGGGCTTTAATTATGCCCTGGTAAATGTGTAAATCTCTAAGTGTACAGTCTTTCACGGACGTTTGGAGTAGGTTGAGCACTTGAGCGTGAGCGTGTGTATTGCGTCGTGTGCTGTGTGCCACATGGGTGTGTGAGTGTTGCGTGCGTCCATGTGTACGTGTGAGTGTTGCATGTTGCATGCATGCATGCATGCATGGGGATTACTCCCTCCCATTGACATGATCATATTTCAAGCTTCATCTGTTCCCTCCATATGGTGATACTCCCTCTCTTCCCAAATACGGAATAAAAGCCTCCCTCTGTTCCCAAATACGGAATATTTATCTTTCTACAGATTTCAACAAGTGACTAGGTACGGAGGAAAATGAGTGAAGTGAGCGTAGAGGCATGGGGATACTGTAGAAAGGAAGTCCTCGCGATCCATTATTCCCCATCTCGGTCAGAGAGAACTATTCAACTAGTCTTCGCAGTGAAGTTTCAATACACGCTGCAGCAGATGGGACACGTAATTAATAAGCTGAACCAGCGTGTAGGTGTTACTAAATCAGCCTTACCCAGTACTGCCATCATGTTTGCCAGTAGAGCACGCTTCCGCAAATACTCCTACGCACCTGTGTCCTCCAGTAACTGACATATGGGCCCTCTTGTGGTAGACCCACATGTCATCGGTGTAACTATTTACATGCCAAAGGACGGTATATCCTGGTAGTAGTACTAGTAGAATTGAGATTTAATGCACTTTCTTCCCCGTCTTCCACTCTTCTACCTCCTCTCTTCTTCTTCCCCCTCTCTTCCCCATCTTCGGCCGCACACCATTTACCCCCGCTCACTGCTCGCCCGCCCGCGCCATATTCCTTGGTAGCTCGCGCGTACCATATCCCCCCGCTCACTACTCGGCCATAGGAGGAGAAGCTTCTTCGCTCGCCCGCCCGAATCCACTTCCCCGCTGGCTCGCAGGCACCGAAAACCCCAATGGCAAAACTGACTGACACGCAGAGCCACGATTGGAATTCCCTCCCTGATGTTCTCTTGGAGCAGATCTGTAGTCGTATGGACCTACTCAGCACCGTCCGTCTGGCCGCATGCTCAGTGTCTTTGTACCGTCTACTCGTCTGCAACCGGCTGGCTCTTTTCAAGACACCCTGCTTGCTGATTCCCGATCCTCGCAGGTGGCCCAGACACCGACTTGACGATCCTACGGAGGTTGTCGTGGTGCCCCTCGACATGCTACCACTACCCGTCCACCTGTCCTACATGCGCGGCCACTACTGGGCGGTCATGAAGGCCAACTGGATCGTCCTCATCCACCAATACGGTAGTCCATGGCGTCTCGTGGATATCTACACCCAGCGAGAGATCACCCTTCCATCCTTGGATACCGCCACCATCGAGCCTCGCGGCCCGCTGGACACTCCTGCCTACTACGCACGAGACGCGTCAAGCTTTTGGCTCGACCTCTGTTTGCAGAAAGTTGTAATCTGCGAAGTGCCCACACCATCAGAAGACTACATGGATTACAAGATCATTGCCTTCTTCAACATGGGATTAGTCTATCTGGAATCCGGTCACCATACATGGTTATGGCTCATTATCAATCCTGTTGAGGCAACATTTCTGTCTGATGCTATAGTGCACGATGGCTACATTTACGCGGTCGACGCACAGATTGGCTGCCTATACTGGTGGAATCTATTGTCGTGTAATTGTTCTATCTCATCTCATCTTTACCTTATGAATACGATTGCCTGTTCATTTGTTACAAATTTAGAATGCATAGCATGTCTATACTCACATCATTGCTATATGTTCCTCTCATTTCCTAGATTTTTATGACCACACATGTTATTGTTAGAGTTGATATGAGAACAATTGGCATCTAATGATTGTTAGAATACATATTATGAGCATAACATCATGATTGCTATATGTTACTCTCGTTTACAAGATTTTTATAACAACACATGTTATTGCTTAGAGTTGATATGAGAACAGTAGTAGTAAGTGCTATGGTAGAATATGAGTAGGCGTTGTCATAGCTGTTTTCCTCTCATTGTTACATGATGTTTGAACCATGACATATTGCTAGAATATGAAAGCCATTGGCTTATTTTTTTAACTTGGGGTATAATTGTGACCACAACATTGCAATTCTCAGTCTATGAAATGTGTCACTGTTATAATAATCTTAATTCCACACATACTCTGAACATGATTGTTTATTTTTGTCCTTTTGGTCTCCAATTTGAATTGTTGCAGCAGACGCAAATGCACCGCCCTTCATGATTCTAGGACCTGGAATCATACCAGCCGATGGGTGGTGGTTCATCGCTCGTTCAGCTGACGGCGGTCATTTGATGCTAATTCGCACGTACCAAATTGACCAAACCATTACATCAAACCACATGCAGTACAATGCATGGGGCATTCGTTACATTGATGGCTATGGCTGCTTCGTGTTCGAGAAAGATCCCAGCTCTGTTGGGCCAGGCGTATTCAACTGGAGGTGGGTTTACAGCCTCGGCAACCACTCCTTGTTCCTCGGGCTCAATTATCCGATCATCCAACCAATCATCGATCATATCACCAGCCATGATTACCGTGCTATGCAACTTCCATTCGTGAGGGGGGCCTGTGTTTACACATCATACCATGGGGTTCATGAATCACCATATCCAGAGATTCATCGACACAGCTTGTTGCCAGATAATCTTCAGTGTGTGAAAGGCATCAAGCTTCCATGCGATGGACGGCTTTTGCAAACCCGACATGCGGCGATGTGGTTCATGCCAACAACAAATATGCACAACTTGATTCGTGCTGATATCTAGACTGAGCCATGTATTCTGCTACTGTAGCACCACCCTCTTTTGTTGGATATTATGTATTGTTGTTAGTTTGAAGCGCTCCTCTGGTTTGAAGGATAGATACCTTCCTGGGATCAAGTGCATCCTAACTCACCTGCATAGGATGTACTAATAATGATGATGGAGATGCTGTGCAGAAGCCATATATATAGGACTGGACTATTCTGTTACCCGTAACAGAATAATATTCTGTTACCCTCACGCCCTATATAGAGACGCGCCATTTTTCTTCCTCCTGCTGCCGCCCTCACCCACCTCCGCCCAGCGCGCCGCCCCGATCTCACCGCCACCCTGCGCGCCGCCGGCCCTACCCCCTCCTCCTAGAGCGCCTCCGCCTTCCCCGACCCCGGCCGCCTCCCTCCACCACGTGCCGCCGTCCTCCTTCCCCAACGCCGGCCGCCGCCCTCCTCCTTCCCTGGCGCCGGACGCCTCCACCTTCTCCCTGGCGTCGCCTCGCCCCCACCTTCTTCCCGGCGCCGCCCCGCCCCCACCTTCTCCCTAGCGTTGCCCCGCCCCCACCTTCTTCCCGGTGCCGTCCCGCTCCCACCTTATTCCTGGCGTCGCCCCGCCCTCAACCTTCTTCCCGACGCCGACCTACCCCCCCCCCCCACCTTCTTCCCAGCGTCGCCCCACCCCCTACCTTCTTCCTGGCGCCGCCCCTGCTTCCACCTCCCGGCGACGCACCGCCCCACACATCCTAATCAACGGGCGGCCCTCCTCCGCCTGGCCAAGCGCCACCGCGCCACCGACTTGCTCACCGGCAAGGCCCCTCCCCCTCCCTCTCTCTTCCGAATGATGACGACCTCCATAGCTAGGCCCGCTGCTCGTCGACGGCCAGATCCGAGACACACTCTGATGCCTGTCGCCCTCCTGGTCGCAGGATCCAACCAATTCCGGCGAGGCCTCTAACATCCGGACGCGGTGACCTTGAACTGCCAAGCATCCTAACTTGAACGGCTATGGCCTCTTCTAACATGTGCACTGTGCTGCTCTCCCTCTGATTTCTCTCTCGCAAGGGTGCTGCTCTGCACCTCTCAAATCTCACTTCTTCTGCTACCGCTGCTCCTCTCAAGTCTCACTTCTTCTACTACTGCTGCTCTACACTTGTAATTGCTGATGCTACTTCACCTCCACCTGACAAAGACCATCGTGGTGATGGTGATTCAATTCCCTTTACCTTTACAAGTACTAATTGGTCATTGGCATCAGGGAAGAAGGCTTCCCCATGCCAGTACAAGCTTTTTAATGTGTGCTTTTTGTTACAGCAAAAGCTGAACGGGTGGCAAGATGAACATAGTTGTTATTAAACGCCAAACTGGTGCCTGGGAATTGTGGCAATTGATGCACTGGTTTGTGCTTTGCTCATTCCATTGTTTCATGTCTGCTGTTGTTGATTGAGAAGTGTGAAAAATTTTGACTGCATTTTCCTTTGTACGGAGAAGGACACAATCAACTACTATAAAAGAATTCTGAATTATTGTGTGTTAAGCACTTCACAAGATTCTGCATCTTGGAAATGGCTAGTCATTACCATGCACCTTAGCAAAGAATAGTAGATGATATGACATGTAAAAAGGATGCATTGAAGTGGTTGGTGCTGCTCTCTTGAAAGATGATTGATGGCTACCTCCTCCCGCTGGTGGGGTTCTATCGCTGCAGCGCCCCGGTTATTCACAACCGCCACCCTGGGTCATTCAGCAACACAACGCTAAGCCGTTCTACGTTGCAGCTCGGGAGGTGCCCGCTTTGCCCCACCTCCCCCCGTACGTTCATCTCCTTCTCTTGGCTATATTTAGTTCAACATCTCATGATTCTTCAGGTCGCCTTAGTCGGTATTTTCAGTTCATCTTGCAGGTGGTGTAGCTCCCCTTCGGTTCATCTTGTAGGTGTGTTTTTGGGCACTACAAATACATCACTATAGTTAGTACATATGTGGTAGCTTGCGGTGTACTAAAAAGACTAACTGGTTAGGATTACTATAATGAACTAATAATAAAATTTGAGTCCTTCAGGATCCTCTAGTTATGGATGTCCACTGCCATCCCCGTCAACCCCTATTTCTTCACTGTAAGGAGGATCCCTGCTCCTCGCTCGGCTGTCCTCTATTTGTTCTAGTTTCTGAAGAAATTACAAATCAAGTTTAGTTTGATGATGGCTGTGAAGGATTACATCTGTGTGCTTTGATTGACTTATTTTCCGAATCATAACTTGATAAAATGAACCTATTCTCTTTTCAATCAATTGATGGAGTGCAGGAAATCCAAAAACTATCTTACTGTTTACTCCATCAATTCATATAAGTTCAGCTATTTTATTGCTACATAAGTTCAGCTATTTTATCAAAAATAGGGGGCTATAAGATGTTGACTGTCATTTCCCTTCCAAAAACATGGCGTTGGTGTCGAACTATTCACAGTGAGTTTTTGTCCATAGGTTGCTCGTGATCCTCGCTCCTTCAGCTCCACTTCGTCGGTGCCATCAGTCCACAGGAGTAGGGGCGGCATGCCTGTCAACAAACAAGAACAAAAGGTATGTGCTTGGAAAACTTGAAATTATATACACATTTGGGTAACATAAAGTTGTAGCTTCTTTCAAAGTTCAAAATGAAAGATATTCAGTACAACTTGTTCTAGCAAAACATGTGCTTTTACCTGTTTCATTCCTGCATGTATGTATTAGTTCAATGTTTTGAGATGGCTCTATTTAGATTACTTCCAACTCTGAAGCTTTACATGCATATTTGGGGATGGGATTTTCAGGTAGTACTAGTTTGGAACTCTATCTAACACACACTAAAATGTTTCAGCAGTTGGACAGGGGTGCAGGGTTCAGTTCAACGACGACTGAGCCAGGCAGCCAGCCTTTGCATCATGAACTGGTGCAGTTCGATCTTGTGCGAAATGGAAATTTCCTGATGCTGAGTGTGTCAGTACAACCCTACGCTACAAGGCACGCGTACATCAACTCCGCGTGTTAGTCAATAGTATTGTGCATTTGCTTGCCAGCTTTGCACTCTAGTTACATATCACTTGCTAAATAAAAAAATGTTATTCACTTTGCTGTATTTTGTTGAATAATTCTCATGCTTTCTTTTATGATGGCTACAAATCCTAGTGCTTTTGATCAACAGTTGTATGAACTTGTGCATGACCATGGAAGTAAAAGAAAGCAAACATCAGTCCAGCTGGTAGACGTGGAGGTGATTTTTTATCTAAAACCATTGTGCTTTTCTCTCCAAATGATTGTTTGTGTTAAGGGAAGCGAGGAGAAGCTACAGAAGAAAATTGTGTATGATCGTGGAGCTGTGTATGTGTATGTAATGTCTGCAATACGTGTATGAACAGGAAGGAAAATGATGTATGTTGATTGATAAAAGTTAAATGTAAAAATAAATAGTTCACATGGATAGATTTTTTAGCTCTGGTGTAGTTGTTCAACAGGTGTTATATCATCAACACATAAATGAAACGCGGAAAAAGTTCAATATGTCCATTGAGAAATTTGATACGAGTTCAAAAAAACATAGCATCTGTCCTTACTTGAGAGACAGTAAGTTTGAGAAAGAAAATGTTATAGCAGTATAGTTGAAGGAAAAAGCAACTTAAAAAGTAAACGTGAGCGATTCATGATTAATAAAATAACTAATAAGTTCAACATGACGTCCCAAATAAGTTCGGGAAAAAACACATAAGTTTAAAATATGCTCAAAGTTTAATTACAATAAGAAACCACCATTAAGTTCACGCATTACAACCAGGAAAGTACACAACACAAAAATTCAAAGGATAAAAAAAGTTCAATGATTCTTTTAGCACTTTGTGACGGTAAAATCAAGTAAAACAACGTCAGTTCAAACCCGCACTGAGATCAGTACGACTACTCTATTTTTTGGACCAGAAAATAGCATGAAAGGTCTCACTGTATTTAAATTACTCTTAAACGATTGTGAATTTGAGAAAACTTTCAATCTGACAAAGTTTCGCATTTTCAATATCTCTCCAATGGTATATTATTTGCATGGCAGAGATCATTTTTGCAAAAGTTTGAAGTTGACAATTAGTTGAAATGATCATTGTTTTCTTCATTGAACAAAAAAAAGTAGAAATATTTATTACAAAAATCGTGAAAATTGTTCAAGTCGCAAACAAAAGGAAGTACGTACCTTCATTGCAAAAAATGTTCGAGTTTGAACGAAACAAAATGACAACATCCGTCAGTTCAACTAGTGAAACCATGCAAATTCGGAGCAGATGGTGTCATCAGTTTGGCCGAGAAAACAAGTCTAAAATTGTATTCCCAAAAAAGGTTCATTTATATAAGTCCATGTCTCGACGGGAGACCATTCAAAACATCCGGACATATAAGTCGATTGTTTTATTATGCAAGTTAAAAAAATGGCGTCCCATCTGTGAAAACATGCCCAGTACAAAAACATACAGAGATCACTCTATTTTCGGAACCAAAAAAACAGAATGCTCAGTGCAAACACAAAACTGCACTCAGTACTAGTTCTCTGTTTTGAAAAAATATCATCAGTTCTTATTTATTATCATCAGACTTCCAGCGATGCAGAGAATGTCCTGATCCCATCCCAGGAACCATGTCAGCCTTTCGCATCGGCTCAACCCACTTCGTCCAAAGGAAAGAGTAAAATGCACATGCACCACGGCAGCGTGATGCATGCGAACAACCGAGCAAGCGACAGTGGGCCGTCTTGCTGCTCCATCACTGCTCTCTGTCACACGCCGCCCTCCCAACATCGGCGTCGCCGCTTGCTTGCCTGCCTCCCTCTCTCTCTCGTTGTATATATCCCTATCCAGTTGCGTGCGTCCGGTTCTCCGCCAGTGGACCGCGCTGCCCAATTTATACGCCACGCACGCAACGACGATGACCCACACACACACACACACACCTCTTTCCTTCCCAATTCCTATTCCCACGGACAGGCAGACACGCAATAGCCCGGTGCGCATCTCGCTCGAGGAGCTCCGTCGCTGATCCGCCCGCCCGCTCGCCCGCCCGCCATGGAGTAAGCCAAATGTGAGCATATGCACACCCACGTCACACTCTCTCATCCATCCGCTCGACCGCAGGTCATAGCCGGCTGGCGGCAATTTGTCCTGCGGTGGATCGGTCGCCTCGCGTGCTAGCTGTCCTTGTTCCTGTTCTTAGTTGGTCGCTCTCGGGGGCGGCGTATCGACGCCTCCTGCACTGTGTCGGTCGATTCGACGAGCGTGGGACGGATCCGAGCGGGGGCGCGCAACGGACGGCGGGAGTGGCCAGCGGAATGGGTCTCTTAATTATTCTTTTAATAAAAAACGATCAGTTCAAGGAAATAAAAGCATCAGTACAACTGGTCGAGTTCATCAGTTCAAAAAGGGTAACAGAATAGCCTAGATATGTATATATATATCAGTTAGGCTTCAAGTGTGTGCTTGTTAGTTAAACCTATGTATAAATTGTGACACTAAATACAACTAGTAAGTAGTACAGTAGCAGTACTAGTATACGTCGGTCAAATTATTCATCATGTCCACACATTGAATTGATGTGACAACGCTGCACGTGAGGTGACACAAGAATCCCTGCGACGTGTTTGGGTATTCTGGATTTCAGATTTGGAGTACCACTTATCTGTCAAAATCTTTCATCATTCACTTAAAACAGTTGATTGATCATCCATTGAGTACCATATAACTGGAATTACCGATGGAAGTCGAAGAAGGATTGTCTGGTGCTGCCGGCTGGCGTCAAGTTCGATCCCACGGATTAGGAGCTGATCGAGCACCTTGAGGCCAAAGTGAGTGTTGACAGCACGAGATTTCAGTCTCTCACCGAGTTGTTCATACCAACCATCGACAGCGAGCACGGCATATGCTACACCCAACCTGAGAAACTTCCAGGTAAGACACCTATCGGCCGTCTACTTGCACAAACATATTCCTTTGTTTATAGCTCAGTTTTTCTTTTTAGATGCAGACCTGGTGAAGCAATTACAAATTGACAGTTAATAAAAAGTGAAACAAGTGACTGCAACACGCCAAAGATGTTATGAAAATGCCAACTACATACACTAAAACCTGTATTCCACAATACTTTAGGTATCACACTGAGTGGCTTAAGGAAGCATTTTTCCAGCGCAATTCCAGGGCGTTCAAAAGGGGCACGTGGATGCGTCGCAAGATACAGCCGGAGTGCAGCATGCACGCGATGTGGCATGGGACCGGCAATACCTTGCCGGTGATGGTCAACGACCGGCAGACGGGCAGCAAAAAAGGTTCTGGTGCTGCACACCAACAAGAACTTCGACCAGCAGAGGACCAACTAGGTGATGCACTAGTACCACCTTGGGGACCTGGAGCAAGAGAAGGAGTGGGAGCTGGTCCTCTGCAAGATTTTCTACCAGACGAACACTAGGGCCACGAGTAAAAAGATTATAACTTAGTTTGGTATTGGTAGTTGTACTACCTTGTCGTCCGCAAGTTGGTATTGTTGTTAACGATCTTTTGGTATGAACTTGCATTTGCTTCCAACCATCATGCCGAGGGTCAACGTCGATATAAAGCTGAATCATTTGTTTCGAAACAAATTTCCAGGCACCTGATTTTTATTTGATGGGTAGCATAAGCACCTGCCGTTTGAATTCCCAGTTCTCCAATTTTTTCGAAACAAGTGCAAGCACTTATTATCACGATAAAAAAACAATATCCATGTTGCATCCCAGTTATTAGTCTGTACTTGCAGAATTCTCTCATTTATTGAGCATGTATATTGTTTTTTCAGGTCGAGCAAGTTTCAACTGGGCTGTAGACTGCCCAGGGTTGGTTTTGTTTTTAACAAGCCCACCCCATGACGACAACGGGGCACAAATATCCAGCAGGTATCTACTGGCCTCTGGCCCGCCAGCATTAGTTATATTTTGTCTTACAACATCCGCAGGTAGTTTTTTTATTGAATCAAACACATATCCTAGTTCTATTTTCCTCTTGAAACGCATGTCCTACATCCGTTTTCTAATCTCTACCTATAGTTTTACTAGTTCATATACACGTATCATTATATTGAAAACACATAAAATTCCCTTTTCATATTTACATCCTTATTTTTGTTGTTTTTTCCCACCCAGCGCTGATTTTTTACCACTGGTTTTCCCTTAAACCAACTCAATTGTCCCACGTCTTATTTGCTTACAAAAACAAAACGACTTTTTTGGCAAATCAATAAGTTCTTAAAAAATGTTTATCATTTTGGGATTACAATAGTTCGGACTCCACCGAAAGATGCAAAATAAGGTTGAACTTTTTGACTGTGGTCTTGGGCAGAAAATGGGATGTAATAAATTACTTAAGAATTAGCAAATGGACTGCAAATTATAAAAAATAACAAATGGGCTTTATGTTGTCTGCCACAGATTTGGAGGCTGACTTGTGGGCCTACTAAGTTCATGCGTACACAAGGTTTTTCAAAAAAGAAACTTAGTCAACAATCGACTTTACCAGCGTCAGACAGTTAGATGTCAATCTAACGGCAATCGTGCTTCTTCAGTCTCTGATCTTCCTGCCCAGCCGCCCAAACCAGTGCTATCGGAACCGCCTGCTCCCGCCTCCCATGGCCGGTAGTGCTGCCGGGCAGGCCTCACGGCCCCATCATACTCGCATCCCTGGCCTGTCTATCCCTCTACTCACCCACACCTCCTGTTATTTTCCGGTGATGGCAGCCGAACCAGTCAACACTCGTACTCTCCATCGTGTGGGTAGCCACTGCCGTGTCTTCCCCGGCTCCGTGTCGTTCCCTTCGTAGGCCTCGCCGTCGTCCACCACCCTGGTGCTCTCGGCATGGTGTGTTCAACAATGTCCATCCAATGGTCGTAGTGCTTCTTCAACCTCTGGTCTTCTTGCCCAAGCCGCCCAAAGCAGCCGGTCGTACCGCATGCTCCTGCCTCCCATGGCCGGCTGTGCTGCCGCGGAGGCCTCACCATCCCCGTACTACTCCCACCGCTGGCTAGGCCATCCCTCCACTAACCCACTCCCCCTGTTATTCTGCGACGACGGCAGCCTCACACCACAGCCGAACTAGTGAACCCTCGTACTCCTCTCCGCGTGGGCATCCACTGCCGCGTCTTCCCCGGCTCTGCGTCGTCCCCTTCCTAGGCCTCGCCGTCGTCCACCGCCGTGGTGCTCTCGGCGCGGCGTGGTCAATGTGGTCAACGACCGACTTCCATCGGAAGAGTATATTACGTGGAGAGGCTGACAGCTGGGTCCACGGCAGCCGCAAGGAAGTGCCTCCTTATTACGCGCAAAATATTTATTCCTCCACCTGACAGTAGGGACCCACCGGACGGGCCACCAGTATTTTGCAAAAAAAACCTTTCCCCCCTGACTGTTGGGACCCACCGAACGGGCCACCCTATTTCGCGAAAAAAACATTTTCCCCTGGCTGCTGGGACCCACCGGACGGACGGCCGCGCATGCCTCACCGCCCCACCGTACTCCCATCGCTCGCCTAGCGATCGCTCTACTCACCCACACCTGCTGTTATTCTCTGACGACGGCAAACGAACCAGTAAACCCTCATACAGTCGTACTCCCCTCCGCTTGGTAAACAACTGCCGAGTCCTCCCTGCCTCCGTGTCGTTCCCTTCCTAGGCCTCGCCGTCGTCCACCGCCCTGGTGCTCTCGGCGCGGCCTGGTCAACATGGTCAACAACCGACATGCATCTAAAGTGGACTGTACGTGGAGAGGCCGACAACTGGGTCCACGGCTGCATGCAAGGAAATGCCTCCTTATTACGCGCAAAATAATGATTCCTCCACCTGACATCGGGGACTCACCGAAAGGGCCTCTGTATTTCGCGAATAAAACATTACCGCCGCTGACAGCTCGGACCCACCAGCTATATCTTCGCACGCAAGGAAGTGCCTCCTTATTACGCACAAAAAAATGAATACTTGATGTCTACTACACAACCTTCTTCTTGTAAACGTTGTTGGGCCTGCAACTGCATAGGTTTGTAGGACAGTAGCAAATTTCCCTCAAGTGGATGACCTAAGGTTTATCAATCAATGGGAGGCGTAGGATTAAGATGGTCTCTCTCAAAAAACCTTGCAACCAAATAACAAAGATTCTCTTGTGTCCACAACACACCCAATACAATGGTAGATTGTATAGGTGCACTTGTTCGGCGAAGAGATGTTGATACAAGTGTAATATGGATAGTAGATGTAGGTTTTTGTAATCTGAAAATATAAAAACAGCAAGGTAACTAATAATAAAAGTGAGCGTAAACGGTATTGCAATGCTAGGAAACAAGGCATAGGGTTCATACTTTCACTAGTGCAAGTTCTCTCAACAATAATAACATAGATAGATCATATAACAATCCCTCAACATGCAACAAAGAGTCACTCCAAAGCCACCAATAGCGGAGAACAAACGAAGAGATTATGGTAGGGTACAAAACCACCACAAAGTTATACTTTCGGATCAATCTATTCAAGAGTTCGTACTAGAATAACACCTTAAGACACAAATCAACCAAAACCCTAATGTCACCTAGATATTCCATTGTCACCTCAAGTATCCGTGGGCATGATTATACGATATGCATCACACAATCTCAGATTCATCTATTCAACCAACACAAAGTACTTCAAAGAGTTCCCAAAAGTTTCTACCAGAGAGTCAAGACGAAAACGTGTGCCAACCCCTATGCATAGGTTCATGGGCAGAACCCGCAAGTTGATCACCAAAACATACATCAAGTGGCACATGATATCCCATTGTCACCACACATAAACACGGCAAGACATACATCAAGTGTTCTCAAATCATTAAAGACTCAATCCGGTAAGACAACATCGAGAGGGAAAACTCAATTCATCACAAGAGAGTAGAGGGGGAGAAACATCATAAGATCCAACTATAATAGCAAAGCTCGCGATACATCAAGATCGTGCCATAGAGAGAACACGAGAGAGAGAGAGATCAAACACATAGCTACTGGTACATACCCTCAGCCCCGAGGGTGAACTACTCCCTACTCGTCATGGAGAGCATCGGGATGATGAAGATGGCCATCGGTGATGGGTTCCCCCTCCGGCAGGGTGCCGAAACGGGCTCCCGAGAGGTTTTTGGTGGCTAGAGAGGCATGCGGTGGCGGAACTCCCGATCTATCTTCTGTGTCGATGTTTTTAGGGTACGTAGGCTTATATAGGGTAAAGAAGTCAGTCGGGGGAGCCTCGAGGGGCCCACAAGAGGGTAGGGCGTGCCCAGGGGGGTGGGCGCGCCCCCTATCTCGTGGCTTCCTCGATGCTCTTATGACGTGAACTCCAAGTCTCCCGGATCATATTCTTCCTAAAAATCACGCTCCCAAAGGTTTCATTCCATTTGGACTCCGTTTGATATTCCTTTTCTTCGAAATACTGAAACAGGCAATAAAACAACAATATGGGTTTGGCCTCCAGTTAATAGGTTAGTCCCAAAAGTAATATAAAAGTGTATAATAAAGCCAGTAATCATTCAAAAGTGGTAATATAATAGCATGGAACAATCAAAAATTATAGATACGTTGGAGACATATCAAGCATCCCCAAGCTTAATTCCTGCTCGTTCTTGAGTAGGTAAATGATAAAAACAGAATTTTTGATGTGGAATGCTACCTAGCATAATTCTCAACGTAATTTTTCTTTATTGTGGCATGAATGTTCAGACCCAAAATGATTCAAAATAAAAGTTCATATTGATAAAAGAAATAGTAACACTACAAGCATACTAATCAAAGTAATCATGTCATCTCATAATAACATGGCAAAAGAAAGTTCATCCCTACAAAATCATATAGTTAGGCTATGCTTCATTTTTGTCACACAAAGATGTTCCCAACTTTTATACCCCCGATGACAAGCCAAGCAATTGTTTCATACTTAAATAATCTCAAACTTTTTCAACCTTCACGCAATACATGAGCGTGAGCCATGGATATAGCGTTATGGGTGGAATAGAATATGATGATGGGGATTGTTTGGAGAAGACAAAAAAGGAGAAAGTCTCACATTGACGAGGATAATGAACGGGCTATGGAGATGCCCATCAATTGATGTCAACATGAGGAGTAGGGATTGCCATGCAACGGATGCACTAGAGCTATAAATGAATGCTCAACACAAGAAAACTAGTGGGTGTGCATCCAACTTGCTTGCTCATGAAGACCTAGGGCATTTGAGGAAGCCCATTGTAGGAATGTACAAGCCAAGTTCTATAATGGAAAATTCCCACTAGTATGAAAAAGACAACTTATGAGACTCACTATATGAAAAAACATGGTGCTACTTTGAACCAAAAGTGTGGAAAAAGAGATAGTAACATTGCCCCTTTTATTTATTTTCTTTTTTTCTTTTTTTTTCTTTGGCCATTTTTTTTTCTCTTTTGTACTTTCCCTTTTTTCCTTTTTTCTTTTTTTTCTATTTGGTCAATGCTCTAATAATGATGATCACACTTTCATTGATTACAACATATGAATTACAACTAGAAAAGAACAAGATATGACTCTATATGAATGCATCCGGCGGTGTACCGGGATGGTGCAATGAATCAAGAGTGACATGTATGAAAAATTATGCATGGTGTCTTTGCCACAAATATGATGTCAACTACATGATCATGCAATGGCAATATGACAAAAGTAAAGTATGTCATGATGACGATGAACGGAACGGTGGAAAGTTGCATGGCAATATATCTCGGAATGGCTATGGAAATGCCATAATAGGTAGGTATGGTGGCTATTTTGAGGAAGATAATAGGAGGTTTGTGTGTGACAGAGCGTATCGTATCACGGGGTTTGGATGCACCGGCGAAGTTTGCACCAACTCTCAAGGTGAGAAAGGGCAATGCACGGTACCGAAGAGGCTAGCAATGGTGGAAAGGTAAAAGTGTGTATAATCCATGGACTCAACATTAGTCAAAAGAACTCATATAGTTATCGCAAAAATTTAGAAGTCATCAAAAATCAAGATCTACGCGCATGCTCCTCGGGGGATAGATTGGTAGGAAAAGACCATCGCTCGTCCCCGACCGCCTCTCATAAGGATGCACAAGCCAGGTACACTTCATGTTTCAAATTTGTTACATAACTTTAACCATACGTGCATGCTACGGGACTTGCTAACTTCAACACAAGCATTCTTTAAATTCATAATCACCCGACTAGCATGACTTTAATATCACTACCTCCCTATCTCAAAACAATTATCAAGTATCAAATTGATCACATCATCCAATTCACTTCATATGATAGTTTTTATTATACCAACTTGGATGCCTACCATTCTAGGACCAATTTTACAACCACAGCAAATACCATGCTGTTATAAAAGACTCTCAAAATAATATAAGTGAATCATGAGAGACTAGAAATTTCTACAAAATATAACCACTGCCGTGCTCTAAAAGATATAAGTGATGCACTAGAGCAAATGACAAACTACTCCGAAAGAATAAGTGAAGATCAATGAGTAGTCGAATAATTGTGCAACTATGTGAAGACTCTCTAACATTAAGGAATTTCAGATCTTGGTATTGTATTCAAATAGCAAGCAAAACAAAATAAAATGACATTTCAAGGATAGCACAACTCAAGTGAAGAAGCAAAAACTTAGGCTCAACCGATACTAACCGATAGTTGTTGGAGAAGAAAGGTGGGATGCCTACCGGGGCATCCCCAAGCTTAGATGCTTGAGACTTCTTGAAATATTATCTTGGGGTGCCTTGGGTATCCCCAATCTTGAACTTCTATGTCTTATTAATTCCTCTCCTATCATGGTTTCTCTTTTTATCAAAAGCTTCTTCCACACCAAACTCAACAAGAACTCGTGAGATAGGTTAGTATAAACCAATGCAAAACCTTATCATTTTCTACTATAACAAATCACTGAAATTTATTATTAAACATTGCATACTAAATACCTATGCATACTTAATACTCCTATCCTCAAATAGAATCATTAAACAAGCAAACATATGCAAACAATGCAAACATAACAGCAATCTGCCAAAACAGTACAGTCTGTAAAGAATGCAAGAGTATCAATACTTCCCTAACTTATACAATTATGAAATAAAATTCCCACTGTATAGGATTTATCATAGCTCATTATGCAAAAGTTTTCAACTTTATATCATTCTCTGACTTTTCTAGGGATTGTTTGCAACAGCGGTAAACTTTCTGTTTTCAAACAGCAACATGTATACTAGCAAAATAAGCATGGCAAAGGCTATCCTTGACATTTTTATTGAACTAAACATGAAAAACATTATTATAAATAACATCAATAAAATAATAACAAAAGAGAATGATGCTCCAAGCAAAACACATATCATGTGGTGAATAAAAATATAGCTCCAAGTAAAGTTACCGATGAACGAAGACGAAGGAGGGGATGCCATCCGAGGCATTCCCAAGCTTAGGCTCTTGGTTGTCCTTGAATATTACCTTGGGGTTCCTTTTTCATCCTCAAACTTAGGATCTTGCCACTCCTTGTTCCACAGTCCATCGAATCTTTACCCAAAACTTGAAAACTTCACAACACAAAACTCAACAGAAAACTCGTAAGCTCCGTTAGTATAAGAAAATAAAACCACCACTTAGGTACTATAATGAACTCATTATAAATTAATATTGGTGTAATATATACTGTAGTCCACTTATATATGG
Organism: Triticum aestivum; assembly: GCF_018294505.1. Taxonomy (NCBI): domain Eukaryota; kingdom Viridiplantae; phylum Streptophyta; class Magnoliopsida; order Poales; family Poaceae; genus Triticum; species Triticum aestivum. Next base: position 295,241,277 of record NC_057813.1, read on the forward strand.
TTCATACCCTCCGATACTACTCATTGATTCATCAAAATAAGCAAACAACACATAGAAAACAGAATCTGTCAAAAACAGAACAGTCTGTAGTAATATGTATCAAACGTATACTTCTGGACATCCAAAACGTCTACCAAATTAAGAAGTCCTGAGAAATGTGCGTAGAAATACACAGCAAAAAGAATCAGATCATAATAGCATTTCTGTGAATTAAGAAAACTAATTTACTGGGTGCAAAAGTTTCTGATTTTCAGCAGGATCAACACAACTATCACCGTAAGCTATCCTAAAGGTCTTACTTGGCACTTTATTGAAACAAGACCTATAAAACATGATTACTAAAGTAGCATAATCATGTGGACACACAAAAACAGTAAGGGTAAATATTGGGTTGTCTCCCAACAAGCGCTTTTCTTTAATGCCTTTCTAGCTAGGCATGATGATGACAATGATGCTCACATAAAAGATAAGAATTGAAACATAATGGGAGAATCATGAAGCATACGACTAGCACATTTAAGCCTAACCCCCTTCCTATGCATAGGGATTTTGTAATCAAACAACCTTTGGGAACAATAATCAATTAGCATAGGAAGGTAAAACAAGCATAACTTCAAGATTTTAAGCACATAGAGAGGAAGCTTGATATTATTGCAATTCCTACAAGAATATGTTCCTCCCTCATAATAATTTTCAGTAGCATCATGAATGAATTCAACAATATAACCAGCTCCTAAAGCATTGTTTTCATGATGTACAAGCATAGAAAATTTACTACTCTCCACATAAGCAAATTTCTTCTCATGAATAGTAGTGGGAGCAAACTCAACAAAATAATTATCATGTGAGGCATAATCCAATTGAAAACTAAAGTCGTGATGACAAGTTTCATGGTTATAATTATTCCTAATAGCATACAAGTCATCACAATAATCATCATAGATAGAAACTTTGTTCTCATAATCAATTGGGACCTCTTCCAAAATAGTGGAATCATCACTAAATAAAGTTGACACTCTTCCAAATCCACTTTCATGTTCATCACAATAAGATTCAAAATCCTCCAAAATAGTGGGATCACTACTTCCTAAAGTTGACACTCTTCCAAACCCACTTTCATCAATATAATCATCATAAATAGGAGGCATGCTTTCATCACAATAAATATTCTCATCAAAACTTGGGGGACAAAAAATATCATATTCATCAAACATAGCTTCCCCAAGCTTGTGGCTTTGCATATCATTAGCATCACGGATATTCAAGGAATTCATACTAACAACATTGCAATCATGCTCATCATTCAAAGATTTAGTGGCAAACATTTTAATGCATTCTTCTTCTAGAACTTGAGCACAATTTTCCTTTCCATCATACTCACGAAAGATATTAAAAAGATGAAGCGTATGAGACAAACTTAACTCTATTTTTTTGTAATTTTATTTTATAAACTATACTAGTGATAAAACAAGAAACAAAAAGATTTGATTGCAAGATCTAAAGATATACCTTCAAGCACTCACCTCCCCGGCAACGGCGCCAGAAAAGAGCTTAGTTGACGGGGTGTGAGTGCCGCTTACCTAGACTCCCTGGCAACGGCGCCAGAAAAGAGCTTGATGTCTACCACACAACCTTCTTCTTGTAGACGTTATTGGGCCTCCAAGAGACCATTGTATTGATAATCAAGAGAGAGAGAGAGAAGAAGCCATCTAGCTACTAACTACGAACCCGTATGTCTACAAAGAACTACTCATGCATCATATGAGAGGTATCAATGGAAATGTTGAATCCCTCCACGACGGTGTCTAGATTTGATCTGGTGGTTCTAGACTCTCCGGCGGCTGGATCAATATTTCCTCGCCTCCCCTAGGGTTTCTGGAATATTGTGGTATTTATAGAGCAAAGAGGGGGTTCGGGGTTGTTGCTCCCCTGGAGCAGCCCCTTGCTACGTCTTGAGCTTGTGTTGGTTTTCCTCGAAGAGGAAAGGGTGATGCAGCAATGGTAGCGTAAGTATTTCCCTCAGTTTTTGAGAACCAAGGTATCAATCCAGTAGGAGGCTATTCAAAAGTCCCATGCAGCTACACAAACAAACAAGAACTCGCAACCAACGCAATAAAGGGGTTGTCAATCCCTTCAAGGCCACTTGCAAAAGTGAGATCTCATAGAGATAATATGATAACATAAATATATTTTTGGTATTTTATAATATAGATAGGAAAAGTAAAGATGCAAATAAAAGTAGATCGAAAGCTTATATGATAAGAGATAGATCCAGGGGCCATAGGTTTCACAAGTGGCTTCTCTCAAGATAGCATAAGTACTACGGTGGGTGAACAAATTACTATCGAGCAATTGATAGAAAAGCGAATAATTATGAGATTATCTAGGCATGATCATGTATATAGGCATAACGTCCATGACAAGTGGACCGACTCCTGCCTACATCTACTACTATTACTCCACACATCGACCGCTATCCAGCATGCATCTAGAGTATTAAGTTCATAAAGAACAGAGTAACACATTAAGAAAGATGACATGATGTAAAGGGATAAACTCATGCAATATGATATAAACCTCATCTTTTTATCCTCGAAGGCAACAACACAATATGTGCCTTGCTGCCCCTACTGTCACTGGGAAAGGACATCGCAAGATTGAACCCAAAGCTAAGCACTTCTCCCATTGTAAGAAAGATCAATCTAGTAGGCCAAACCAAACTGATAAGTCGAAGAGACTTGCAAAGATAACTTAATCACACATAAAATAATTCAGAGGCTATTCAAATATTTCTCATAGATAAACTTGATCATAAACCCACAATTCATTGGATCTCGACAAACATACCGCAAAAGGAGTTACATCAAATAGATCTCCAAGAAGATCGAGGAGAACATGGTATTGAGATTCAAAGAGAGAGAAGAAGCCATCTAGCTAATAACTATGGACCCGAAGGTCTGTGGTAAACTACTCACAACTCATCGGAGAGGCCTTGGAGATGATTTAGAGGCCCTCCATGATCGATTCCCCCTCTGGCGGAGCGTCGGCGAAGGCTCCAAGATGGGATATCAGATACAGAAGGTTATGGCGGTGGAAATAGTTTTTAGTGGTCGCTTATGATGTTTTCGGAGTACATGGGTATATATAGGAGGAAGAAGTAGGTCAGTGGACGCCCGAGGGGCCCACGAGATAGGGGGCGCGCTCAGTAGGGGGGGCGCGCCCTCCACCCTCGTGGCCGCCTCAGCTGTTGCTTGACTTCCACTCCAAGTCCACTGGATCACGTTCGTTCCAAAAATCACGCTCCCGAAGGTTTCATTCCATTTGGACTCCGTTTGATATTCCTTTTCTTCGAAACACTGAAATGGGCAAAAAAATCTCATTTTCGTCACATAAAAATGCGCCCATCTTATACACCCCCTACGACAAGCCAAGCAATTGTTTCGTACTTAAATAATCTCAAACTTTTTCAACTTTCACGCAATACATGAGCGTGAGCCATGTATATAGCACTATGGGTGGAATAGAATATGATGATGGGGATTGTGTGTAGAAGACAAAAAAGGAGAAAGTCTCACATTGACGAGGATAATCAACGGGCTATGGATATGCCCATCAATTGATATCAACATGAGGAGTAGGGATTGCCATGCAACGAATGCACTAGAGCTATAAATATATGAAAGCTCAACAGGAGAAACTAAGTTGGTGTGCATCCAACTTGCTTGCTCACAAAGACCTAGGGCATTTTGAGGAAGCCCATCGTAGGAATATACAAGACAAGTTCTATAATGAAAAATTCCCACTAGTCTATGAAAGTGATAACATATGAGACTCGCTACATGAAGAACATTGTGCTACTTTGAAGCACAAGTGTGGAAAAGGATAGTAACATTGCCCCCTTTTTATTTTTATTTTCCCTTTTTTTCTTCTATTTTTCTTTTTTTTCTTTGGGCCTTTTTTTTTATTTTGGCATTTCTTTCTTTTTTCCTTTTTTTGGCCTTTCTTGGTCTTTCTTTTTTTTCTTTGGGGACAATGCTCTAATAATGATGATCATCACACTTTTATTTATTTACCACTCATGAATTACAACCTAAAACTAGAACAAGATATGACTCTATATGAATGCCTCTGGCGATGTACCAGGATGGGCAATGAATCAAGAGTGACATGTATGAAAAATTATGCATGGTGGCTTTGCAAAAAATATGATGTCAACTACATGATCATGCAAGGCAATATGACAATGATGATGCATGTCATGATGATACACGGAATGGTGGAAAGTTGCATGGCAATATATCTCGGAATGGCTATGGAAATGCCATAATAGGTATGTATGGTTGCTGTTTTGAGGAAGATATAAGGAGGTTTATGTGTGATAAAGCGTATCATATCATGGGGTTTGGATGCACCGGCGAAGTTTCCACCAACTCTCAAGGTGAGAAAGGGCAATGCACGGTACCGAAGAGGCTAGCAATGATGGAAGGGTGAGAGTGCGTACAATCCATGGACTCAACATTAGCTAGAAAATAACTCATATACTTATTGCAAAAATCTACATGTCATCAAATACCAAGCACTATGTGCATGCTCCTAGGGGGATAGATTGGTTGGAAAAGACCATCGCTCGTCCCCGACCGCCACTCATAAGGATGCACAATCTAAGAACACCTCATGTTTCAAATTTGTTACACAACTTTCACCATATGTGCATGCTACGGGACTTGCTAACTTCAACACAAACATTCTTTAAATTCATAATCACCCAACTAGCATGACTCTAATAAAACTACCTCCATATCTCAAAACAATTATCAAGTATCAAATTGATCATAGCATCCAATTCACTTCCTATGATAGTTTTTATTATACCCAACTTGGATGCCCATCATTCTAGGACCAATTTTATAACCATAGAAAATACCATTCTATTCTAAGAGACTCTCAAAATGATATAAGTGAAGCGTGAGAGACTAACAATTTCTACAAAATTAAGCCACCGCCGTGCTCTAAAAGATATAAGTGAAGCGCTAGAGCAAAATCTATCTAGCTCAAAAGATATAAGTGAAGCACATAGAGTATTCTAATAAATTTCAATCAAGTGGGTTTCTCCCAAAATGTGTGTACAGCAAGGATTATTGTGGTAAACTAAAAACCAAAGACTAATATCATACAAGATGCTCCAAGCAAAACACATATCATGTGGCGAATAAAAATATAGCTCCAAGTACAGTTACCGATAAACGAAGACGAAAGAGGGATGCCTTCCCGGGCATCCCTGAGCTTAGGCTTTTGGCTATTCTTGAATATCTTGGGGTGCCATGGGCATCCCCAATCTTAGGCTTTTTCCACTCCTTATTCCATAGTCCATCAAATCTTTACCCAAAACTTGAAAACTTCACAACACAAAACTCAACAGGAAATCTCATAAGCTCCGTTAGTGAAAGAAAGCAAAACCACCACATAAGGTAATGTATGAACTCATTCTTTATTTATATTGGTGTTAAACCTACTGTATTCCAAGTTCTCTATGGTTCATACCCTTACATACTAGCCATAGATGCATCAAAATAAGCAAACAACACACGAAAGACATAATATGTCAAAAACAGAATAGCCTGTAGAAATCTGTAACTCTCGAATACTTCTGGAACTCTAAAAATCCTAAAAAAATAGGAAGTCCTGGGAAATGTGTCTAATGATCTACAGAAAAAATAATCAACGCAAAATCACGTTTCTGTGAATTACAAAAAATATTTTCGTGCGTGCAAAGTTTCTGTTTTTCAGCAGAATCGAATTAACTATCACCATAGGTTATCCTATAGGTTCTACTTGGCACCAAGACTAATTAAAACATAAAAACACATCCAAACAGAAGGTAGATGAAAAAATTATTACTAAACAGAAGCAAAAACAAAAAACACAAATAAAATTGGGTTGCCTCCCAACTAGCGCTATCGTTTAACGCCCCTAGCTAGGCATAAAAGCAAGGATAGATCTAAGTAGTGCCATCTTTGGCACTCAATTCATAAGTAGCTCGCATGATAGATTCATAAGGTAATTTGACTTTCTTTCTTGGAAAGTTCTCCATGCCTTTACTTAATGGAAATTGGAATCTATTAATCCCTTCCTTCATATCAATAATCGCACCTCATTCTAAGGAAAGGTCTACCAAGAATAATAGGAAAAGAAAGATTGCAATCTATATCAAGAACGTTAAAATCTACGGGCATGAAATTCCTATTTGCAACAATGAGAACATCATTGATCCTTCCCATTGGCTTTTTAATGGTGGAATCGGCAAGGTGCAAATTTAAAGAGCAATCATCAAGATCACGGAAACCTAGAATATCACATAAAGTTTTCGGAATACTGGAAACACTAGCACCCAAATCACACAAAGCATAACACTCATGATATTTAATTTTAATCTTTATAGTAGGTTCCCACTCATCGTTAAGTTTTCTAGGTATAGAAACTTCCAAATTAGGTTTTTCATCATAAGATTGCATCAAGGCATCGACAATATGTTTGGTAAAAGCTTTATTTTGACTATAAGCATGAGGAGAATTCACAATGGATTGCAACAAGGAAATACAATATTCTAAAGAATAATTATCATAATTAAATTCCTTTAAATCCAAGATAGTGGGTTCAATGCTATTTAAAGTCTTGACCTCTCCAATCCCACTTTTACAAAATTTAGCATCAAGATCTAAAAATCCGAATCATTGGGACGCCTTTTAACTAAAGTTGACTCATCTCCTGTCCCATAATTACTAAGATTCATATTCTAAAACAAAGATCTAATAGGGGACACATCAATAACTTTAAGGTCTTCATCATTATTTTCATGGAAACTAGAAGAACACGATTTTACAAAGCAATCTTTCTTAGCACACAATCTAGCAGTTCTTTCCTTGCACTCATCGATGGAAATTCTCATAGCTTTGAGAGACTCATTGATATCATGCTGAGAAGTAGATCTAAGTTTCAAAGAATCAACATCAAGCGAGAGTCTATCAACGTTCCTAGCCAAATCATCAACTTTAAGCAATTTTTCTTCAAGCATGGCATTAAAATTCTTTTGAGAGATCATAAATTCTTTCACACTATTCTCAAAATCAGAGGGCATCTTATTAAAATTACCATAAGAATTATTGTAGGAATTTCCATAATTATTAGAGGAATTACTAGGGAACGGTCTAGGATTAAAGTTTCCTCTATAAGCATTGTTACCAAAATTATTCCTACAAAAAAAATTCACATCCATAGATTCATTATTATTCTCAATCAAAGTAGACAAAGGCATATCATTGGGATCAATAGAAGCACTTTTAGTAGCAAACAATTTCATAAGTTCATCCATCTTTCCACTCAAAACATTAATTTCTTTTATAGCATGCACTTTTTTACTAGTAGATCTTTCTGTGTGCCATTGAGAATAATTAGCCATAATGTTATAAAGGAGTTTAGTAGCTTCTCCTAAGGTGATTTCCATAAACGTGCCTCCCGCGGTCGAATCTAAAACATTTCTAGGAGCAAAATTCAAGCCGGCATAAATTTTTTGTATGATCATCCATAAATTCAAACCATGAGTAGGGCAATTGCGAATCATCAATTTCATTCTTTCCCAATATTGGGCAACATGCTCATGATCAAGTTGTTTAAAATTCATAATATCGTTCCTAAGAGAGATGATCTTAGCGGGAGGAAAATATTTAGACATAAAAGCATCTTTGCACTTATTCCACGAATCAATACTATTCTTAGGCAAAGACGAACACCAAACTTTAGCATGATCTCTAAGTGAAAACGGAAATAACTTCAATTTAACAATATCATTATCCATATCTTTCTTCTTTTGCATCTCCCACAAATCAACAAAGTTGTTTAGATGGGTAGTGGCATCTTCACTAGGAAGGCCGGAGAATAGATCTTTCATAACAAGTTTCAGCAAAGCATCATTGATTTCACAAGACTCAACATCATTAAGAGGAGCAATCGGAGTACTAAGGAAATCATTATTATTGGTATTGGAAAAGTCACACAATTTTGTATTATCTTGCGCCATAGCGACAAGTAATCCAACACACAAGCAAACAAAAAGGCAAGCAAAAGAGAGAGGAGATTGGGAAAGAGAGGGCGAATAAAATGGCAATGGTGAAGTGGGGGAGAGGAAAACGAGAGGCAAATGGTAAATAATCTAAGTGCGAGAGAGATGAGTTTGTGATGGGTACTTGGTATGTCTTGACTTGAGCAAAGACCTCCCCGGCATTGGCAACAGAAATCCTTCTTGCTACGTCTTGAGCTTGCGTTGGTTTTCATTGAAGTGGAAAGGGTGATGCAGCAATAGTAGCGTAAGTATTTCCCGCAGTTTTTGAGAACCAAGGTATCAATCCAATAGGAGGCTCCTCAAAAGTCTCACGCACCTACACAAACAAACAAGAACTCGCAATCGACGCAATAAAGGGGATGTCAATCCGTTCAAGGCCACTTGCGAAAGTGAGATATGTTAGAGATAATATGGTAAGATAAATATATTTTTGGTATTTTATAATATAGATAGGAAAACTAAAGATGCAAGTGAAAGTAGAATGAACGCTTATATGATAAAAGATAGACCCGGGGGCCATAGGTTTCACTAGTGGCTTCTCTCGAGATAGCATAAGTATTACGGTGGGTGAACAAATTACTGTCGAGCAATTGATAGAAAAGCGAATAATTATGAGATTATCCAAGCATGATCATGTATATAGGCATCACGTACGTGACAAGTATACTGACTCCTGCCTGCATCTACTACTATTACTCCACACATCGACCGCTATCCAGCATGCATCTAGAGTATTAAGTTCATAAAGAACAGAGTAACGCGTTAAGAAAGATGACATGATGTAGAGGGATAAACTCATGCAATATGATATAAACCCCATCTTTTTATCCTCGATGGCAACAATACAATACATGTCTTACTGCCCCTGCTGTCACTGGGAAAGGACACCGCAAGATTGAACCCAAAGCTAAGTACTTCTCCCATTGCAAGAAATATCAATCTAGTAGGCCAAACCAAACTTATAATTCCAAGAGACTTGCAAAGATAACTTAATCACACATAAAAGAATTCGGAGGAGATTCAAATATTTCTCATAGATAAACTTGATCATAAACCCACAATTCATCGGATCTCGACAAACACATCGCAAAAAGAGTGACATCGAATAGATCTTCAAGAAGATTGAGGAGAACATGGTATTGAGATTCAAAGAGAGAGAAGAAGCCATCTAGCTAATAACTATGGACCCAAAGGTCTGTAGTAAACTACTCACAACTCATCCGAGAGGCCTTGGAGATGATGTAGAGGCCCTCCATGATCGATTCCCCCTCCGGCGGAGCGCAGGCGAAGGCTCCAAGATGGGATCTCGCGGATACAGAAGGTTACGGCAGTGGAAATAGTTTTTCATGGTCGCTTCTGATGTTTTTGGGGTACATGGGTATATATAGGAGGAAGAAGTAGGTCGGTGGATGCCCGAGGGGCCCACGAGATAGGGGGCACTCAGTAGGGGGGCCTCCACCCTTGTGGCCGCCTCGGCTATTGCCTGACTTCCACTCCAAGTCCTCTGGATCACGTTCGTTCCCAAAATCACGCTCCCGAAGGTTTCATTCCATTTGGACTCCGTTTGATATTCCTTTTCTTCGAAACACTGAAATAGGCAAAAAAACAGCAATACGGCCGGGGCCTCTGGTTAGTAGGTTAGTCCCAAAAATGATGTAAATGTGTAAAGTAAAGCCCATAAACATCCAAAACGGGTAATATAATAGCATGGAACAATCAAAAATTATAGATACGTTGGAACAATCAATAGCATGTGTATAATAGCATGGATATAATAGCATGGAACAATCAATATTCTTACTAAAGCACAATTACTCATCAACATGACTCATATATCATATCGGCATATCTCAAAACCATTATTAAGAATCATGTTATTTTTTTCCAATGATATTCATGAAAGTTTTTATTATGTCCTCCTTGGATATCTATCACTTTGGGACTATTTTCATATGTTGCTTTTGATAGGCTCAAACAAATATAAGTGAAGAACATGAGCATAATTTTTTTCTTTCTCTAAAAAATATCTAAGTGAAGCAAGAGAATATTTCTTAAAAATTTACTAACTCCCAAATAAATCTAAGTGAAGAATGAGAGCATTTCTTGAAAATTAACAAAGCACACCATGCTAAAAAAGATATAAGTGAAGAACTAGAGCAAGTCCATGGCTCTAAAAATAAGTGAAGCATAGGAGCAAGCATAGCATAATTTTTGGCTCTCTCAGAAGGGTGTGTCCAGCAAGGATTCAACACTTAAAACACAAATCAAAACAAGAAAAGACACATATCATACAAGACTCTCCAAGCAAAACTCATATCATGTGACGAATAAAAATATAGTTTCAAGTAAAATACCGATGGTTGGTTAGAAGAACGCGGGTTTGCCACTCGGGGGCATCCCCAAGCTTAGTTGCTTGATAATTAGTTGAATATTATCTTGGGGTGCCTCAGGAATCTCCAAGCTTAGCCTTTTGCTTGTCCTTATTCCTTCATCCATCGTAAGATAACCCAAAACTTGAAAACTACAATCACACAAAACTCAATCAAAACCTTTGTGAGATCTGTTAGTATAAGAAACCAAACCACTACTATAAGTACTGTAGAAAACCTATTCTTATTTTGTTTTTGCACTATATATACCATATTCCAACTTTTTCTATGGCACAAACTCATCAAAGAAAACCATCGAATCATCAAAACAAGCACACAACACAAAGAAAACAGAATCTGTCAAAAACAGAACAGTTTGTAGCAATCTGAAAATTTCCAATACTTATGTAACTCCAAAAATAATAAAATAAATTGGTGGATGTGGAAATTTGTCTATTAATCCTCTTAAAAAAGAATCAACTTAAAATCACTCTTATGTAAAAATGACAATGAATCTCGTGAGCACAAAAGTTTCTGTTTTTCAGCAAGATCAAATAAACTTTCACCCAAGTCTTCCCAAAGGTCTTGCTTGGCACAAACACTAACTAAAACACAAAAAACACAATCAAAACAGTAGCATAATTGTTCTAACACTAAATAACAGAAAGGAAAAAAAGCAAAAATATAATTTATTCATTGGGTTGCCTCCCAACAAGCACTATCGTTTTATACCCCTAGCTAGGCATAACACGTAGGATCTAAGTTTTGTCATCTTTGGTTATAGATCCGTAAGATGCCCTCATGATTGATTCATATGGTGGCCTAATTCTTGTTCTAGGGAAGTGTTCCATTCCCTTCCTTAGTGGAAATTTAAATTTAATATTGCCTTCTTTCATATCAATCACGGCACCAATAGTATGCAAAAATGTTCTACAAAGAATAATTGGACAAGACAGATTGCAATCAATATCAAGGACAATAAAATCTATGGGCACATAATTCCTATTTGCAAGAATAATAAAATTATTAATTCTTCCCGTAGGATTTTTAATTGTAGAACCCGCTAAGTTCAAATTTAGAGAGCATTCTTCAATATTGGTAAGACCAAGCACATCACATAAAGATTTCGGAATTGTAGAAACACTAGCACCCAAGTCACATAAAGAAAAACACTCATAATTTCTAATCTTGACTTTGATAGTAGGTTCCCACTCATCATGCAATTTTCTAGGAATTGAAACTTCTAATTCCAATTTTTCTTCAAAATCTTTCATCATAGCATCGACAATATGTTTAGTAAAAGCTTTATTTTGTGTATAAGCATGGGGTGAATTTATCATGGGTTGAAAAAAACAAATACAGTCAACCAAAGAGCAACTATCATATTTAAAGTCTTTGTAATCCAAAATAGTGGGCACATCACTAGTTAAAGCCGTGACCTCTTCAAACCCAGTTTTATCAATTTTTTCAACAAGATTTTCACCCTCTGAATCATAGGGACGCCTTCTAACTAAAGTTGACTGTTCTCCAGTCCATTTTTGATCATTCTTAAATTTACTAAAGAAAGAATATATAGAAGAAACATCAATCACTTTAAGATCTTCGTCACTTTTATGATAGTAATCACTAGAAAACGCTTTTTCGAAAAATTCTCTTTTAGCCCTAAGCATAGCGGTTCTTTTCTTACTTTCATCCATAGAAACATAAAGGGCTTTAATTGATTCTTCAACTTTAGGAACAAAAAATTTCATCTTGAGAGTTTCTACATCATAAGAAATTCTATCAACACTTCTAGACAAATCATCAATATTATTCAACTTTTCTTCTATCGAAGTGTTGAAAGCTTTTTGCGTATTGATAAATTATTTAATATTATTCTCAAGATAAGAGGTGTTTATACTATTATTTTAGGTGGGACTACTATAGGAATTACCATAATCATTAGAGGAATTACTAGGAAAAGGCCTAGGATTAAAATTACCTCTATAAGCGTTGTTGTTGAAATTATTTCGCGGGACAAAATTCACATCTATGGCATCACTATTTTGCTCAAACAAAGTAGACAAGGGCACATCATTAAAATCAATAGGAGCACTTTTATTAGCAACCAACTTCATAAGAGCATCAACTTTTTCACTAAAAGAATTTATTTCTTCTACCGAATTGACTTTTTTACTGGTAGGAGCTCTTTCGGTATGCCATTCCAAATAATTTGCCATAATATTGTCTAGGAATTCAGTAGCTTCACCCGAAGTAATTTCCATAAAAGTACCCCTCATGGCGGAATCTAAAAGATTACGAGAAACAAAATTCAACCCCGCATAAATTTTTTGTATGATCATCCAAACATTTAACTCATGAGTTGGGCAATTCCTTAGCATCAATTTCATCCTTTCCCAAGATTGTTCAACATGCTCATGTTCAAGTTGCTTGAAATTCATGATCTGGGTTCTAAGGGAAATAATTTTTGCGGGCAGAAAATACTTAGTGATAAAAGCATCTTTGCACTTGTTCCAAGAATCAATACTATTGCAAGGCAAAGAAGAAAACCAATTTTTTTCGCAATCTCGCAAAGAAAATGGAAATAATTTCAAATTCATAACATCATTGTCCACATCTTTTTTTCTTTTGCATATCGCATAATTCCACAAATGTGTTAATATGAGACGTGGCATCCTCATTAGGAGTACCGGCAAATTGATCTTTCATGACAAGATTCAACAAAGAAGTATTAATATCACAAGATTCCGCACTAGTGGCGGGAGGTGCAATCGGAGTGCTAATGTCGGGGGAAACTGATCCACGAACACCTATGGGGCCGGCGGACCGGGCCCCTTTCGGTTCGGCGGGGGGCGGAGATCGCACGAAGAGCAGATCGAGGCGAGGCACACGAGTGGTTTACCCAGCTTCGGAGCTCTCCGGAGAGATAACACTCCTACTGCTGCTTGTCTGGTTGTATTATCTTGTGTTCTTGCCCGCGAGAGCTAAGTGTTTTCTGGGTTCCGAATGAGTCGAACCGAACCGAACCGAACCCCCTCTACGTTGCGCATGGGCCTCCTTTTATACGCTAAAGGGGTCACTGACAGGTGGCAACGCAGAGAAGGGTACAAATGTAAAAAGTGAGGTGGTTGGTACAGTTACAGTGCACCCTACCTAACCCTGACGGCAGGGGACAAGGGCATTAAATGCCCGTCTGAGTCGCCCGAATAGTGCAGAAAAGGACCGTTAGGGGCGTCACCACTCACCACGATGGCGATCTTGTCAGCTTCGCATGCCACTGCGCACCGCTGGCTACACAGCCTCCCGCCACGCGCGCCTGGAGAGGCCCCCCAGATCGACACGTTGGTGGATGCGCTGGAGCGCGGGTACAGAGTGGCCGCCTGCCGCGGCAAGCGCCCTGCCGCTGCTGCTATCTTGTCGGGTCCGGAAGCTTGTCGCTCGCCGGGTCTCGAGGTACCTTGGTTGGTCTTCCAGGCAAGCTCCTCTTGTCGGGGCCTTGTTGCCTTGCCGGAGCGCGTGGCGCGTCGCGGCAAGTTCCTTGAAGTGCCTTGAATACTTTGTTCCTGAATACTTTGTTCTTGAATGGCTCCAAGGGAACCAGGGAAGGTCTTGGCGTTCGCCCGGCAAGTCTTGCCGCGGGGTGCTGCAACTGCCCGTGCACAAGTTTGGGGTACTAGGGTACCCCTATTCTATTACACCGACAGGAGCCCCCGGGCCTGGGCCAAACACGATGCCGAGCGATGTTGGGCCAGGCCCAAGACAGGGCACGGGCACACGCGGGCTGGGCCACGCCGAATCTTGCTCCGTATCCACCGCGCTCTCCCCTAACGGCACGCGTTGAATGCCGCATCGTGGGTGAGATCATGGGTGGTTCTTTATTCGGAAGGGCGAAACATCCGCCCCGTCCCTCTTTATAAGCAGAGGAAACAGGGGCAGTTCGTTCCCCCTCGCTGGTTGCTACTACTCCATCTTGACGAACCTCCGCCGCCCCCCGCCCTTCTTCCCGAAGCCTAGAGAGCAGCGCTCCGCCCCCCATTGCCACCAGCATCACCAACGCCGTCGACCTCCCCCACCACCTCCGCCATGGCTCCGAAAGACGACAAGGGAAAGGGCGTGAAGTCGGCCGAGGCGCAGCGGCTCGCGGCGCTGCGGAAGGAGCGGGCGATCTTCTCCCCCAGCTCGGCGTGTAGGAGCTGAGGGAGTACTTCTACCTCTTTTGGGCGACGGAGACGCGTGCGCATCCACGCACGAGGGTACTCCCGGCCGCTGCTTCGGAGCTGGCTCCAAACTGGTACCCATTCTTCACGCTATTCTTCTATTGCGGGCTCTGCCCGGCCTTCTCGGAGTTCTTCTGTGATATCATGAACACCTACAGCTTCCGCCTCCTTGACTTCACCCCCAACGCTGTTCTGACCATGGCAGTTTTCGCACATTTGTGCGAAAACTTTGTCGGAGTCCACCCCAATGTTGCCCTTTTCCGCCACTTCTTCATACCTCGGGTAGAGAGAGGAGAGCCGCTTGCCAGAGGGATCGCCTGGATCTCGAGAGTCGGCAAGAAGGAGGCATACTTGGAGGGTGAGCTCCGCAGCAAGTGGGATGAGTGGAGAGCGGAGTGGTGCTGGATCATCGAGGAGAATCCGCATCCCTTCACCGCCGTGCGCCAAGCTCCAATAGTGCGCGGGAATGACTGGAGCAACGTGGCCCCGGAAGACGAGAGGCTAAAGATCGCCATCACTAGGATTCTTCGCCTTAGGCTTGCCAGGCTCACTGTAGGCACTGTAGGCGCAGATTTCCTCCGCCGCCGCATCGCCCCCCTGCAGGAGAGGGGGAGGCCCGCCTGGGAATTCAAGAACTCGGCGGACATCATGAGGCTGCGGCCGGGCCTCAACTACAACTTCACCGTCTTGGAGCTGGATGCAATGCTCCTGGAATTGTTCAAACGCGACCCCCAGCACCCATTCATGCTGCCGACGGGCGTCGTCCCATTATGCAACAATTCTTCGCTTGACCGGATCCGCGCCATGATGCCGTTGTGTGATTCACATGGAATCGTTCCAACTTGGCAAGAGCCTGCGGATGACGTCGTGCAAGCGTTCTTCGACAACTTGGAAGTAGTGCCGGTCCACGCTGACGAGCAGAAGAGCCTCACCCGTGACACCACCGATGAGGAGCTGCAGCGCATCGCCACTAGGGCGGAAGAGGTTGCGGCCGCAGCTGCCGCGGGCGTGTTCGGGTTCACCGTGGAGGAGGCGGAGGTTACGGAGGCAGCAAACCTCACCGAGCACGCGGAGTGCATTGGTGAGGAAGAGCCTGCTGGTTCTGAAGCTGAGCCGAGCGAGGCCGGCGAGGAAGAGCCTGAGCCTTCAGAAGGCTTGCCGTAGGCGGAGCCCCCGGCCCCGCCAAGAAGGCGTCTTCGCAGGGGCGCGGACATAGCGGGGCGGCAGCCGGGTCAACAGCCGCCGAGCCGTGCGACGCGCTCTACCGCGGCAAGCAATGTTGCCGCGGGAGCGCCTCACGCAGCAGCGGCAACTGGAGCGGGATCTTCCCGGGCCACCGCCATCGCCCCTGCCAAGCGGGCAAGGGATCCTACTCCTCCGCCTCGCCGCACCGGAGGAGGGCCGGACTTTGATCTTTCCGCACTCAGCTCCGATGAGGAGGAAGAAGAGTAAGTTTCTTGGGTGCTCTTGTAGTTCTTCAATCTTGCTGTTTATATCTTGTATCTGACTTGCTTCAATCTGGACTCCTTTCTTTTCAGGACGTTGGCCCAGAGAGCGGCGAAGAGGGCCAAGGCCGCGGTGATTGTCATCGAAGATGACCCCACCGTGTCCGCAGGGGGTGGGTCCGAGACCACCTTGACGGACCCGGCAATCACTCCTCAAAGCAGCCCCCAGCGCAGCCCCCAGCGTAAGTTCATAGATAGCTTTCTGCTATCGGGCGCGCATGTGTGCTTTTTCCTTTGTTGATATCTTGCTTGTTGATTTGTGTAGGAGTAGAACAGCCACATCTGGAGCGCCCGGAAGCTGGTCCCTAAGTGCCATCTGCTTCGACTACGCCGCCAAGGGAGGGGTTCCCGGTAAGGGAGCGCTCTCCGGCAAGGGAGAACTCTCCGGCAAGGGGCAGCACAGTCGATCCTGCGGCGGACGAGACCGCAACTGCAGATCTTGGCGCAGGTAATTCACTTGTCCAAAAACTTCCCCTTGGGTTCTTCTTCTTCTGATTTTCTTCTCTTGGATTTTTGATTGATTTTCCTCCCTTCTTCGTTCTTCGGACCCATCTGCGGCTGAGCCAATGGAGACAGAGGGCACCAACGAGGAAGGGGCTGGTGTTGATGAGACCGCCGGCGAGGAGGCCGCCAAGGCTGCCGCCGCAGAAGCCGGCGAGGGGTCGGGCGGTTGACCTGACGACCCTGAGGCCGCAGGAGCGCCAGGCGCTGCGTCGACCGCCGATCCCTCTGCCGCTTCTGCGGAGCCGGGCTCCGAGGAGCCCCTGCCCGGCGCCTACTTGAAGGCTGGCGACGACATCTTCATCAAGCTACCCTGGGCGTCGAGCTCCAGGGCGCCGGTCGAGGGGGAAACTTTCGAAGGGGAGGTGCTCGCCTCTGCTGGACTGTCGTTGGTCGACGCGCCCGGCAGTAGCAGTGGCGAGCCTGAGGAGGAGCAGCTGTTGCGGAAGCTGCTATCACTCTACCGCGCCCGGCAAGCCAAGCTGGCTTCCCGGGAAGCGCTTGTCGCGAAGGCGGGAGTTGACATGGAGAAGCGCGCGGAGGAGCTCTGGGGCCAAAATCAAGAAGCTCTCCGGTCCCTAGCACAGGAGCGGGAGTGACTCGACGAGGAGCGCACGGCCTTCCTTCTCGAGAAGGCCGAAGCTGAGGAGGAGCAAAGGCTGGCCGACGAGAAGCAGTCCGCGTGAGAAGGTGAACTGGTGCAGCGGAAGGCCAACCTCGACAGCTACGAGGAGGAGCTTGCCGAGCGCGAGCAAGCACTTGGCGGGGCGCTCAAGGAAGCAAAGGACGCTGCCGCGATCGCAGAGGCCGCCAAGAAAGAGCTGGAGGAGAAAGTGGCGCAGCTGGAGGCCAATATCGGGAAGAGCGGTGAGGATCTTGCCGCGCTCAAGCGTGAGTGTGAGAAGGATGCTGCCGCCCACGGTGAGCTGCAAGGTCTTCTCGCTGAGAGGGGCAAGGAGCTCAGCGCGGCCAAGGATTCCAATGCAGACTTGGAGCTGAAGCTGGCCACGCTGACGCAGATGCTGGAGGCCGCCAAGGAGCGGGAGAAGACCTTGTCGGAGAAGGTCAAGGCTGACGCGGCGCTGCTGGAGAGCATTGCAGTTACCCAGAACTCGTTCAGAGACACTGTGGAGCACTGGACCGAGGGTCTGGTGAACATTGCCGTAGTCATCAACGAGGAGCTGGCGCAGCTGGGGATGGAGGACTTTGGGTATCCTTCCAACGAGAGCCTCCAACCCAGCGCCAAGCTCAGCCTGTTCTTCAAAGGCGTGGCGACGGCACTCCAGCGGCTCCGGGAAAGGATCCCGAAGCAGCTGGCCGACGAGTCGCGCAAAATCTGCACCGGGGTTCTCCAGAAGGTGCTGATGAAGGTGGCCTTCCGCAATCCAGGCCTCAGCTTCACCAACGTCCTCAAGTCCTTGCCGCCAGGCGCCGATCTGGATGCACTCAAGGCCCTTGTTGCACCCATTGTGGACAAGGTGAGTGAGATCAAGAGGGTTGAGGGCGGCCGCGTAGACTAGGCCGCCCATTTCTTCTTTTCCTTTGTCGCTGCTAATCACGTTATGAAAACAGTCTGTTAGAGCTGCGACAAGTTACCTTGTAACATAACTTTATTTCTGTTATCAATTGCTATGTTATTTGCTCTACTAGATTCTTTCCTTTGTATGTTTTTACCCTACGCTTCTAGGGAACTTGTCGGCGCAGGCGCCCGAGCCGCGAGCGCTGAGTGCGGAACTTCAGCAGCCTGCTGGCGGCGCTGCTTCCGACAAGAAACCTTGTCGCGACTAGATGCAGCACACTTAAGTTGTTGAGCGGACTCGAAACAAAGTAAGGGCGCAACTAGCCACGAGTTGGTTCCTCCGCGCACAGGTTTTCCATACAAAAGCAGGGTCGTTCGAGGAAGATAACTCAAAAATTTAAAAACTGATTTCTCAAACTTTGGCAACTTAGCTTTTCTGTCGGTTGCTTCCCGGCAAGGCAGAACTTTGCTTGAACGACGCCTGGTCCATACCACAATCTTCTCCTTCCCCCCCGGCAAACATGTGTGCGAGGGAACCTTCTTTTCATTTGTTGAAAAAGAAGAAAGAAGAGAAAATAATGATATGGAGCCCTTCGGCTCGTTATTGTTTACCGGATGTAGGTGCTGCACAAAGTGTCAGATAACGCATGCAAGAAAGAAACTAATGCATGAAATGGACAAGTTGTGCGGAGCACATGGGGTTCTATTTATGCACGGGATCTGTGCTCGGCTTTGTACAAAGGATTACATGCAACAGCGGCAAGACTTGTACAGAAGGTGGTTGCCGGAACGGGGTTCCGGCAACCGCGCCCTACGGGAAAAACTTACGAAGATGTTCTATGTTCCAGGAGTTGCTCACCGGAATGCCATCTTCGGTCTCAAGGCGGACAGCGCCGGGCCTTGTGACTCGTCTCACCCGATAAGGGCCTTCCCACTTCGGCGTCAACTTGTTGGGATTCTTAGCGGACTGAACGCACCGAAGAACAAGGTCGCCTTCCTCGAAGCTTCTGGCCTTAACTTTGCGGCTATGGTAGCGGCGCAAAGCTTGCTGGTATCGAGCAGCTCGTACAGCAGCCTGAAGACGATCTTCCTCGAGGAGCAGCGCGTCGTTTTGTCGCAGCTGTTCTTGCTCAAGCTCATCATAAGCAAGCACTCGAGGCGATCCGTATACGAGTTCCGTGGGGAGAACTGTCTCTGCTCCATAGACTAGAGCGAAAGGTGTCTGGCCAGTGGCTCGATTTGGCGTCGTTCTGATCGACCAAAGAACCACCGGCAGCTCCTCGATCCAGTTCCTTCCGCACTTGCTCAGCCTGTCGAAAGTTCTGGTCTTGAGCCCGCGCAGCACTTCAGCATTTGCCCTCTCTGCTTGACCATTGCTTCTCGGATGAGCAACAGAAGTGAAGCAGACCTTGGCGCCAAGGTCTTGGACGTACTGCATGAAGGTGCGGCTCGTGAATTGCATGTCGTTGTCGGTGATGATCCTGTTAGGGATCCCGAAACGGCAAACAATTGACCTGAAGAACTTGACTGCTGACTGTGCTGTCACCTTCCTCATTGGCTGCACTTTCGGCCACTTTGTGAACTTGTCGATTGCAACGTACAAGTACTCAAAGCCCCCGACAGCTCGGGGGAAGGGGCCGAGGATATCGAGCCCCCAGACCGAAAATGGCCAGGATAAAGGGATTGTCTGGAGAGCTTGAGCTGGCTAGTGTATCTGTTTGGAGTGGAACTGGCACGCTTCACACTTGGTTACTTGTGCAGTTGCATCCTGGAGGGCTGTCGGCCAAAAGAAACCTTGCCGGAAAGCTTTGCTGGTGGCCACATATGCCTCCATGTATCTCTGCCAACAGCTTTTGTCCATCTTCCCGGCAAATACACTTCAATTTCACACCGTTGAGCCTTCTTCTGTACAGTATGCTATCGACAAACTGGTACATACTTGACTGACGGGCTACTCTTTCCGCTTCTTCTTGCTCTTCGGGAAGTTCTCCTGTCTGAAGGAAATGGACAATCTGTTGTGCCCATGCTGGAGCTTGTGGCTCGACAACAAGGACTAAAGGCACATCTGCTGCTGCGGGAACATCCGCTTCTACGGCAAGGACTTGCGGCCCTGCCGGAGCTTGATGTTCCCCGGCAAGCTTCCGGAGTAGAACTTGTCGGGAGCGTCTGCTTCAACGGAACAAACCATAAGGCTTGCCGGAGCAGACTGCCCCTCAGCATCCTTGGTGTTGATCTTGGGGACTTTCTTGGCGGCGGCTTCGGGGAGCTCTGCCGGAAAGTAGTCACCAGAAACCAACTTCCTCTTCTTGCTTTGTCCAGTTGATGGTGTTACGGATGGTTGAGTTAACTTGAGCACAAAGATCCCTGGTTCCACAGGTAACTTTAGTGCGGCGCACTTTGACAGGCCATCAGCAATTTCATTCTGAGCTCTTGGGATATGCTCCATCTGTAGGCCGTCAAAGTGCTCTTCTAGCTTCCTCACTTCATCAACATACACTTCCATCAATGGACTCTGGTAGTTCTTGTTCACTTGGCGGACGACAAGCTGTGAGTCACCCTTGACAATGAGCTTCTTGATCCCAAGGTCTGCTGCAATTCTAAGACCGGCAAGCAATCCTTCATACTCTGCAGTATTGTTGGTTGCTTGCTCCTTGGGAAAGTGCATCTGGACTACGTACTTGAGGTGCTCTCCGGTGGGCGCGACAAGCAGCACGCCTACACCGGCGCCTTGCAGCGAGAAGGCACCATCAAAATACATCAGCCACTCTTTGCTTGCCTCCTTGACGGGGATGCTCGTCTCTGAAATTTCTTCATCTGGAGTTGGTGTCCATTCTGCTATGAACTCTGCCAATGCTCTGCTTTGGATAGTTGAGGTGCTTTCAAACTTGAGGCCAAAGCTTGACAGTTCCAGCGCCCACTCGACAATCCTGCCTGTCGCTTCTGGATTTTGCAGTATCCTCTTCAGCGGAAAGCGAGTGACGACTGTGATCTCATGTGCTTGGAAGTAATGGCGCAGCTTTCTCGAGGCCATGAGGAGGCCGAAAAGCAACTTCTGCACACCAGAGTACCTTGATCTAGCCCCCTGTAGAAGGGAACTGACAAAGTAAACTGGATGCTGCACCATTCTCTTCTGCATCTTATCATGCTCCTGCACAGATCCATCTTTGTCGGGACCAGAGCTTGTCGGCGAAGCCCCCTGCTTGTCGCTGGATGCATCTGTCGTGGTTGCCGGCTCACCATCTGCCTCCCTCTCCGCAACTAACGCAGCACTAACCACTTGATTGGTTGCCGCTATATACAGCAGCAACTTCTCTTGTGACTTAGGTGCGACAAGTATTGGAGTGGAGGACAGGTATCTCTTCAAGTCCTGCAGCGCAGCCTCCGCCTCCGGAGTCCATTTCATTGGACCTGCCTTTTTCAAAATTTTGAAAAATGGCAGGGCGCGCTCAGCAGATCTAGAGATAAACCTGCTCAGAGCAGCCACGCAACCGGCAAGCCTTCGTACATCCTTGACGCGCTTTGGTGCTTCGATCTGCTCAATGGCCTTGATCTTGTCGGGATTGGCTTCAATTCCCCGCTGAGACACGAAGAACCCAAGAAGCTTGCCGGAAGGGACTCCAAACACGCACTTCTCGGGGTTAAGCTTGAGGTTGATCTTGTGCAGATTTGTAAATGTCTCGTCTAAATCCTAAACCAGGGTCGCCCTGTCCTTGCTCTTGACCACTATGTCATCCATGTAGGCTTCCACATTTATGTGCATTTGCGGCTCAAAAGCTTGGTGGACTACCCTTGCGAATGTTGAACCAACATTCTTCAAACCGAAAGGCATCCGTACGAAGCAGTACGTGCCAAACGGGGTGATAAATGCGGTTTTCTCTTCATCCTGTTCTGCCATGAAGATCTGATGGTATCCTGAGTATGCATCAAGAAATGAAAGCAAATCACATCCGGCTGTGGAGTCAACAATCTGGTCGATGCACGGCAAGGGAAATGGGTCTTTGGGACAAGCTTTATTAACATCAGTGAAATCAATACAAAGTCTCCATTTCCCGTTAGCCTTGCGCACAACAACAGGATTGGCCAACCACGTGGGATGGAGCACTCCTCTGACAAGGCCTGCTGCTTCCAACTTCTTGATTTCTTCTACGATGAATTCTTGGTGCTCCACTGCCTGCTTCCTGACTCTCTGCTTGACGGGCCGCGCATGAAGACAGACGGCAAGGTGGTGCTCAATTACTTTCCTGGGAACACCGGGGATATCAGACGGGTGCCACGCAAACACGTCGACATTCGCCCGCAGGAAAGCAACGAGCGCGCTTTCCTATTTGGGGTCAAGGGTGGCCCTGATGGTGAAGGTACCACCAGTGCCGTCCTCCTTGGCGGACACCTTCTTGGTTTCAGGAGGAGTTGCCATTTCCTTCTTACACTTGCCGGTGGAGCTCGATGGTGTGTCCTCAATGGTAGCGCAACACTCCGAAAAGGTGCGCTTGCCGGAGTGGGTATCAGAGCTCTTGCCGGACTTGGTCTTCTTCTTCCCCCCGGGAGCTTCAGCGGCAAGTGTCTTGCGTTCTGCCGCGGCTGCTGCTTCCCGGTAGATCTTGTCGGCACAGATAAGAGCATCCTTCTTGTCACCAGGGACAGAGATGACACTTATCGTGCCTGGCATTTTCAGTACGTTGTACACATAGTGAGAGGCTGCCATGAACTTGGCGAGTGCCGGACGGCCAAGGATTCCATTGTAAGGTAATGGAAAGTCAGCAACATCAAATGTGACCCTCTCAGTCCTGAAGTTCAGCTCGCTGCCAAATGTTACCGGCAACGTGATCTTTCCCTTTGGCTTGCTCCTTCCCGGGTTGATTCCTTGAAATGTACCGGTCTCTTCGAGCTTGCTGTCAGGGATCTGGAGTTTCTGGAGCACCGCGGAGGAGATCAGGTTCAAGCCGGCCCCGTCGTCAACTAGCATCTTAGTGACCTTGAGGTTTCGGATTGTTGGTGAAACCAACATCGGCAAGCACCCGACCGCAGTTATGCGATCAAGGTGGTCCTCAATATCAAAGATGATAGGCGTGCTGGACCATTTCAGAGGCTTGCGTGACTCGACAGGTGGTTCTACTGCATTAACTTCCCGCACCCACTGCTTGAGCTGGCAGTGCGAGGTGTGCAGAGAAGCACCACCGTCAACGCACAGGACCTCTGTGGCTTTCTGGAACGCCTTCTCATCAGTCTCCTCATCATCCATGTCTTCATCGTCGTCGTCATTTCCATCCTTGTCGCGGCCGCGGTGAGGTTTGTCTCCTTATCGCTGCTTGGCCTTGCCGCGGCGTCCTCCTTGGCCGGGACGTTTCTTGCCGGATCCCCCAGCACCTTCCTAGGCCTTCTCCTTGTCGCGCCGCTCGTATTCAGCTTTCTGTTGCTCAACAAGCTGCTCGACTTTCTTACAGTTCTAGAGATCATGGCCCTTGGTGCGGTGGATCTTGCAATACTGCTTGTTGGTGCCATCCTGCTTGTCGGCGACCGCCATCTCCGCGGCAACCTCCTTGCCGGAGTCACCAGCTTTGGCTTCCTTGGCGCCACCACCTTTGCCGGACTGCTCAACAGCTAGTACCTCTTTGCTTTTCCTCCTTCTGTTGTTCCGTCGCCGGTTTTTCCTTGCCGGGGCAGCATCTTCACTGTCAGATCCTCCCGCTCCTACATTCTCTCTGGGGAGCCTCCTTCCTTCCTCGGCACGTGCACAATTGTCGTCCAGTGCATATAACTCACTAACGTCCCTGATCTTGCACATCGCCGTTTCCTCCCGCATCCTGCGGTTTCGCACGTTCTGATGGAACGCGCTGATCACCGCGGCAGGGTGGACGTCTGGGATGTTGTGCTGCACACTGCTGAATCTCTGAATGTACTTGCGCAGGGGCTCTCCTTCCTTCTGGGCGAGCAGATGAATATCACTCTCCTGGCCATGAGGCTTGTGTCCGCCTGTGAAGGCACCGACAAACTGATGGCACAGATCAGCCCAAGAGGATATTGAGTTGTCCGGCAAGTGCATGAGCCAGGATCTGACGTTGGGCTTGAGCACCAGCGGGAAGTAGTTGGCAAGTATCTTGTCATCCCGTCCCCCGGCAGCCTGCACCGCGATGGTGTAGATGCTGTGGAACTCTGACGGATGCGTCTTGCCGTCGTACTTCTCCGGTACGTCTGGCTTGAAGTTTTTCGTGTTGGGCCACTGGACTTGCCATAGCTCACGAGTGAACGCAGGGCAACCTACCGCGTACGGCAGATCGCCTGGTTCCCCTGGCGCATGCATGTCAAACAGAGGGCCCAGCACGCTTGTCGGATTGACGTCGCGCTTCTCTTCGGCGCTCGATGCAAGTTCGAGCGTCTTCTTGTTGCCGATCATGAAGAACTTGGCGCTGATCGCGACGAGCTCGTGGATCCGACGATGCAGTCGAGTCGCTGTCGAGGTGGATCCGGCGAGTCGGCGATCTTGGCCTTTGGGGCGGTGATTGCATGGTAGTTGCACCTCCACCCGTTTCGTCGCCACCGGCTCGCGCCTGGCAACCCTGCCGCGGCGGTGACGCGCTCGGCCGCTGTGGAGTGTCGCCGTTGGCGTAGCCGAAAAGACTCTGAATGGTGGCCCTCCATTCGTAGAGGTAATCTAGGAGAAGTTGAACTCGCGCCAAAGCTTCTGCTGGAGTGGTGGGTGGCAGTGGCGGACGGCGCAAGGAGCGGGACGTGCTCGGAATTTTAACTATGTTAGAAGGAGCAGTATCCCATCCAGGCGACCGTGCCCCGCTCGTGCCAGCACGCTGGCGTGCATGCTGGTCTTGAGCGCCCCGAGATCCACCAGCTTTGTCTTGGCCTATCATGCGTATGGCACTGCTAGTGCCATGACGCTGTTGGTCTTGCGCCTCCTGAGAGTGGCGTGGAACATGTACAGTCGCCGAGGTTTGTGCAGCCTTGTTCTTGGACCTGGCGGCATCATGAGCTTCCTCGTCGACCTCCATTCTTCCGCCGGCCTCCATTCCACCACCCGTTTGCTCCAACGGTGGCGGAAGTGACGTGGACGGAGCGGCTGCCGCCTAAGTCTTCTTCTTCGGTGGCATGTTGATGAAGGGAATGAAGATCTAGCTCGTGTGAACGCTGGATCAGGTTCACGCAATCTCGATGCCCCCCGACCTGGCGCGCCAAAGATGTCGGGGGAAACTGATCCACGAACACCTATGGGCCGGCGGACCGGGCCCTTTTCAGTTCGGCGGGGGGCGGAGATCGCACGAAGAGCAGATCGAGGCGAGGCACACGAGCGGTTTACCCAGCTTCGGAGCTCACCGGAGAGATAAAACTCCTACTGCTGCTTGTCTGGTTGTATTATCTTGTGTTCTTGCCCATGAGAGCTAAGTGTTTTCTGGGTTCCGAATGAGTCGAACCGAACCAAACCGAACTGAACCGAACCGAACCGAACCCCCTCTACGCTACGCATGGGCCTCCTTTTATACGCTAAAGGGGTCACCGTCAGGTGGCAACGCAGAGAAGGGTACAAATGTAAAAAGTGAGGTGGTTGGTACAGTTACAGTGCACCCTACCTAACCCTGTCGGCAGGGGACAAGGGCATTAAATGCCCGTCTGAGTCGCTCGAACAGTGCAGAAAAGGACCGTTAGGGGCGTCACCGCTCGCCACGATGGCGATCTTGTCAGCTTCGCATGCCACTGCGCACCGCTGGCTGCACAGCCTCCCGCCACGCGCGCCTGGAGAGGCCCCCCCAGATCGACACGTTGGTGGATGCGCTGGAGCGTGGGTACAGAGTGGCCGCCTGCCACGGCAAGCGCCTTGCCGCTGCTGCTATCTGGTCGGGTCAGGAAGCTTGTCGCTCGCCGGGTCTCGAGGTACCTTGGTTGGTCTTCCCGGCAAGCTCCTCTTGTCGGGGCCTTGTTGCCTTGCCGGAGCGCGTGGCGCGTCGCGGCATGTTCCTTGAAGTGCCTTGGTTGGCCTTCCCGGCAAACTCCTCTTGCCGGGGCCTTGTCTTCTGAGCTTAAATACTTTGTTCTTGAATGGCTCCAAGGGAACCACGGAGGGTCTTGGCGTTCGCCCAGCAAGTCTTGCCGTGGGGTGCTGCAACTGCCCATGCACAAGTTCGGGGTACTAGGGTACCCCTATTCTAGTACACCGACAGGTAATAAAATCATTGTTGTTCGTATTTGGAAATCACACAACTTGGTGTTCTCTTGAGTCATGATGACTACGCAACAAGATTGCACTTAAAAACAGATCTGGCGAGAAAACGGCGAACGAGAAAGGGGCCGAATAAAACGGCAATATTTTGTGAAGTGGGGGATAGGAAAACGAGAGGCAAATGGAAAATAATGTAAAATGCGAGGAAATGAGATTTGTGATTAGGAACCTAGTTGATGTTGAAGATCCTCCCCGGGAACGACGCCAGAAATTGCTTTTGATGTCTGCTAGAACTACGTCGATATTTCCTCAAAGAGGAAGGGATGATGTAGTATAGCGACGGTAGGTATTTCCCTCAGTGATGAGACCAAGGTTATCGAACCAGTAGGAGAACCTCCTCAGACCACGTAAATAGCACCTGCACACAAATAACAAGTACTCGCAACCCAACGTGTTAAAGGGGTTGTCAATCACTCCCCAGCAATAGCGCCAAAAATTGCTTTTGATGTCTGCTAGAAATACGTCGGTATTTCCCCAATGAGGAAGGGATGATGCAGTATAGTGACGGTAGGTATTTCCCTCAGTGATGACACCAAGGTTATCGAACCAGTAGGAGAACCTCCTCACACCATGTAAACAACACCTGCACACAAATAACAAATACTCGCAACCCGACGTGTTAAAGGGGTTGTCAATCCCTTTCGGGTACGGTGCCTCAAGTAGGCAAATAACGTGAGATAAAAAGTGGTAGATAGAATAAATAGATCGCGGAACAAATAAATTGCATTTGTTTTGTTTTTTTGGTTTAATAGATCTGAAAATAAATGCAAGAGAAAATAGATCGCAAAGGCAAATATGATAAAAACAGACCCGGGGGCCATAGGTTTCACTAGTGTCTTCTCTCGAGAAAAAGTGCAAATGGTGGGAAAACAATTAATGTTGGGAAATAGATATAACTTCAAATAATTATGATGATATCCAGGCAATGATCATTATATAGGCACCACGTCCAAGATTAGTAGACCGACTCCTGCCTGCATCTACTTCTATTACTACATAAATCGACCGCTATCCAGCATGCATCTAGTGTATTAAGTTAATGAGAAAACGGAGTAATGCAATAAGAACGATGACATGATCTAGACGAGATCCATTTATCTATTGCGGCAGATATAGATCTCATCTTGTTATCCTCGGTAGCAACAATACATACATGTCGGTTCCCCTTCTGTCACATGATCAAGCACCATAAGATCAAACGCACTACAAAGCACCTCTTCCCATTGAAAGATAAATAGATCAAGTTGGCCAAACAAACCCCAAATATAGGAGAAGAAATACGAGGCTATTATCAACCATGTGTATAAGAGATCAAAGAAGACAAAAATAACTTTCATGGATACAAACATAGATCTGATCATAAACTCAAAGTTCATCGGATCCCAACAAACACATCGCCAAAATACTTACATCATATGGATGTCCAAGAGACCATTGTATTGATAATCAAGAGGCAGAGAAGAAGCCATCTATCTACTAACTACGGACCCATAGGTCTGCAAAGAACTACTCACGCATCATAGCAGAGGCACCAATGGAAGTGGTGAACCCCTCCATGACGGTGTCTAGATTGGATCTGGAGATTCTAGACTCTGCGGCACCTGGATTAATATTTGCTCGCCTCCCCTAGGGTTTATGGAATATTGTGGTATTTATAGAGCAAAGAGGTGGTTCAGGGGCAACCGAGTTGGGCACAACCCACCAGGGTGCGCTTGGGCCCCCTGGCATGCCCTGGTGGGTGCTGCTCCCCTCGAGCAGCCCCTGAGGTGCTTCCTTGGCCCATTGTCTTTCTTCTGGCCTATGAAAATTCCTCCAGGAGTTGCGTTGCATTTAGACTCCGTTTGATATTGATTTCCTGCGATGTAAAAAACATGCAGAAAATAGCAACTGGCACTAGGCACTATGTCAATAGGTTAGCACCAAAAAATGATATACAATGAACATAAATTGATTGTAAAATATCCAAGAATGATAATATAACAACATGGAAAAATCAAAAATTATAGATACGTAGGAGACGTATCAGGCACTCAATTCACAAGTCGCGCCTTCATGCAGTACATCAAGAGCCCTGGAAGCAAGGTCTCTTTGCCTCTGTTGCCCATCCAAGGAGCAACACACAAGCTGAAAGAATGAATGCTGAAGTGTTGCATGGGCTCAAGACAAGAATTTTTGATAAGTTGCAAAAATGTGGTAGGCACTGGCTTGATGAGTCGCCAGTGTTCTTTGGTCGCTCAAAACGACACCAAATCTAGCTACTGGCCAGACTCCCCTCTCCCTAATATATAGTGCAGAAGCAGTACTCCATAGGGAACTCACATATGGGTCACCTCAAGTACTTTCTTACGATGAAGTAGCGCAAGAGCAGCTGCAGCATGATGATACCACGCTCATCAAGGAGGATCATCTTTGGGCAGCTGTGTGTGTTGCTCGCTACCAGCAAGCCCTGGGCCGCTATCACAGCTGCAGGGTTTATGCCCGGAGCATTGAGGAAGGTGACCTTGTCCTTAGGCGCGTTCAGTCTACCAAGGGTGCAAACAAGTTGACACCAAAGAGGGAAGGCCCTTACCGTCTGGAGACCGAGGATGGCATCCCAATGCAAAAGTCATGGAATATTGAGTAGCTTCGCAAGTTCTACCTGTAAGGCATGGTTGCCGGGCCTTGCCCCAGCAACCTGTCTTGGACAAGCATAGTCTTCGAGACATGTAACCCCTTGTACAAAGCCAGATGCAAGCCCTGTGCGTAGCTGAATAAAACAAAGTGTTTTTACAAACCTTGCATGCAAGATTTCTTGTTTGCTTAAGTATGATATTATTGTGCTTACACTAGTTTTTAGATAAGATGACTGACATGCTGTGAAGGGTCGTACTCCATCCCTTTTCTATTTTTTCTTTTGATAAAAGAGAAGGATTTCCTCATGAGAAAATTCCCCGGGAGGAGGATAGAAGCAAGCCAGCCCGTGCATTTGGTCCCCGACAACCCTTTCTTATCTAATACGATTAGAAGAACAACAAAGAGAGATAAGTTCACTTTTATATGTCCCATCATACCATGTTACACTTATGTTTGAGAAACTTTCATGCGAGGAAACCTTGCCATTCGTGCTCCTATCCTTGATTCGAGTCCACTCGACAAGTTGGTTGTAGCTGCGTTTGGAAAGATTGGTAAGGGACCAACCTTTGTTCGCGCTCCTAACAATTTTCGAGCTCACTAAATGAGGTTTGATAGTAGATGTGTTTAAAGGCCGGCAAGAAGCTTTGCCGAAAACTTTGTGCACAAAAGAATATTAAGGGTTTGTCCTTTAATATCACTAAAGTACATGTACAAGTATCAGGCAAGTTCTTTTTTCCAAATTGTGTGGACAAACAAGTACAGATCATACGAGTATCAACATGGATGAAGCATTACATAAATTTCATTCATATTTGGCAAAGAGCCTACATTTTTTTGACTTAAAAAGATATGTGCTCTGGAATGCCTTTCTTGTCCCTCTTCTCCTAGGGATTGCATTGAGAAGGAAAGAGGGCAAAGGAGTTGTCACATCCCTAGTTCTGGTATGCTCAAGGCTAGCTAGTCATGTGTGCATCATGTTTAAATTCCATTTAAATTTGAAATGAGGATTTGTGAAACCCTCAAACTCATTTCTGGAAATTTGAAATGAGGTCCAAGAAAATGCTCATGTTGCTCTCTGAAAATATTGGACAGAGATAAAAATCAAACCAATATTTTTAGGAGCCCATAAGTATTTATTTTGGGCATTTGGAATTAATGCATAAATATTTGCATTGGATATATATTTGTTATATATATAATATATGCCCAAAAATTGTGCCACTTGTTGGGGAGCTCTGGAATAATACCACTAGTTCCTACAAAAATTGGCATAAGAAAATAAAATGATTTAGTATTTTTATTAAATCAAAACAAATGTCAGAAAAATAAAAAAAGGAAACAAAACAGAAAGGAGAAAGAGAAGCCCAGCTGACTTACCTGCAGCCTGCTACTGTAGCAAAGGCCCAGCCCACCAGGGCAAGGTGGTCGTCCTCAACCTCTGCCAGTAGGCAAAGGCGTGTCGACGCGCGAGCAATCGCCGTGGCCACCTCCCTGCTTGCTTCCTCTCCTTCCCCGACCCTTCTCGAGACGCCAGGAGACATCCACGAGCCCCCCTCTTGCTCTCCCCTCTCTCTCTGGTTGTTCTCCCTCCTCCCCCTCGCGTTCCCACAGCCACCCAAGAGCCAGCCGTCGCCGCCGACGAGCACCACCGCGGCCATCGTCGTCCCCTCGCCCCTCCGTCGTACCCAGAAGCTCCGCTGCGTCTCCCTTGTCCTCTCCGACGAGCCAAACAAGCTGTAGCGCCCTGCAACGCCGTCCTCGACGCCTTTTTCAACCGCCGACCGCCGTGGATCTTCGTCGCCGCTCGCCGCCGTCAGCGCCTCCCCCGAGCTCGCCGTCGTCTCTTACGGTCCCCTGTGAGCCCTCCCGTGTCGGTTCCCCTCCTCTCCTGCCTCCCCGTGCGCCGTAGCCGCGCGCCCGCTTGAGCCGAGCTCCGGCCGCTGCCGCGAGCCCCACTCCGGCGAGCTCCGGCGCCCCTGCGGCTTCCCGTCTGCTCCCCTGGATGCGGACGAGCCCGGGCTACGCCCCGGTGCCCTTAGCCGCCGCCCCCGTGGCCTGTAACGCGGACGCCGCCGCGTCCTGAGGTCGCCGCCGATGACCTCGCCGGCCTGACGGGTGGCCCCTATCGTCCAGGTGATTAGCTTAGTGCTAATCACCGCCTAATTAACCACTTACACTGACCAGTGGGCCCCGGCCCCCTAATCCTTTTAATTAAGCAAATAACCCCCTGTTTAACCCCGTGTCACTGACGTGTGGACCCCACACGTCAGGTTTGACCCCAGTCAGCCGCAGTTGACTTGCTGACGTCATGCTTACTCAATGCTGACGCAGTAATTTTATGGATTTATTCTTATTCAGGAATTTCCAGAAAATGCCCAAAACTTCAAAAAATCATAGAAATTCAACCGAAACTCAGGTTGAAATAATTTATATATGAAAAATTATCAGAAAAATGCAATCTATCCATCTGTACTAGTTTCATGCATGACAAACCAACCTAAACCTGCTGTATAGGTGAAAACATATAAATGGCATATATATAAGAGCTTAATTTGGAGTTGCATTTGAACCCTTGATTCAAATGGACTTCATTCAATTTGAATACTAGTTGCATTAGCTCAAACAGCATCACATCTACATGCCATGTTCATGCATCATATTGTTGCATATGTTTGTGTATTGATTGCCGACACTGTTCCTTCTCGATAGGTCCTGCTCCGGAGTCCGTTCCAGAGTACCTTTCTGAGGAGCAGTGCCCCCTTGTTGATCTACCAGGCAAGAAAACCCCCTTGTTCATTCTGATACAATCCTACTCTCTCGCTCCTGCTCTCAGTTATTGCATTAGGACGACAATGATTCATCTGCTACTTTGTGCTGCGGTAGTTGAACCCATTCCTCTGCATGACCTGTCATTGCCACAGTAAATAGTTGAAACCCACTAGCATGTGTAGGAGTTGATTGAGCCATGTTGTGTTCCTACCATGCCATGCCTGCTATTGCTTAGAGTTGTGTCAGGTCTGATTCATTGGGAATGAATTGGAGTGCAGTCCTATGTTCTGATGCTGAGAGTGAAGTGTGTGAACACGATTTGGTAAAGGTAGCGGCGAGAGGCCATGCAGGAGTACATGGTCGGTTGTCTCACTGGAACCGTCCTTAAGCACTGAGTTCTGTGTATGTTGTCCAATGACTAGCTACTACCACACATTGGAATGCTTAAGTGCCCCTCTCGACTTATTAACCGACTTGATCTCTGTCCAGGAGTCGCAACTAGTTTCTGGTGTTTGTAGGTAGTGCTATTTTTCTACCAAGTGGCACCCGGCAGGGTGGGCTTGGGATAGACTAGGCACACGTGGCCTGGTGTACCGAGTGGCACCCGGATGGTGGGCTCGGGAACCCTGCACACATCGTTTGGGGCCGTGAGCGAAACCCCAGCCGGATCTCCTTGCGGATGGAACCCGAATAGGTGATAAACCTGGGCTAGAGTCTTCTATGGTTAGTCAGGTCATGGCTGACACCCTCGCCAGGCTTCCGCTTGAAGGTTGCCGAGATACATGACGTGTACATGGCGGTAAGTGGCGAGAGCGTGTGTGAAGAAGTACACCCCTGCAGGGTTAACATGATCTATTCGAATAGCCGGGTCCGCGGTTATGGACTTCTTGGATGCTTACATGGTACATAGACAACTTAAAGTGGATACTCTAAAATGCTCAAGACAAGTGTCAGTGCTATGGATGGCCTTCTCGTAGGAAGATGGGAATGAATCCATAGTAGTGTATTGTGTGGTGATTAGTGGACTCGTGTGCGCCGTATCACCTCAAAGAAGTTCTGGTAGTCGTAGAATAGGATAGCCACAGAGTCAAAGCTGGCTTGCTGCAACTAAACCCCACATTACCCTCTTGATACAAATGCATGCATGATAGGATCTGATGTAAGTCTTGCTGAGTACCTTTGTACTCATGTTGCTTTATTTATGTTTATGCAGCGGAGACTTCGGTCTTACTAGTGTTCTCGTGGACTTCGACGAGTAGCTTGTACCTCAGCTACGATCTTGATCGGATGTTGTAGATAGTCAGGCTCTTCAGCCTTTTTCGTTTGTAGATGTCTGTACCCAGACATGTAATGCTTCCGCTTGTTGCTTGTTTGCTCTAAATGTTGGGTCATGTGACCCCTGTTTGTAATAAATGCTATGATGGCTCTTCTGAGCCTTTATCTATATGAGTTGTTGAGTTATGCTGTGATGCCATGTTGTACAACACATACTTGCATGTTATGCGTATGTATAATGTGTATTGCTATGTGTGGGATCTGACTATCTAGTTGTTTATCCTTAGTAGTCTCTCTTACCGGGAAATGTCTCCTAGTGCTTCCACTGAGCCATGGTAGTGTGCTACTGCTCCGGAATACTTAGGCTGGCCGGCTTGTGTCCTTCTTCATTCCTGTGTCTGTCCCTTCGGGGAAATGTCACGCGATGAATACCGGAGTCCTGTTAGCCTGCTACAGCCCGGTTTACCGGAGTCCTGCTAGCCCAGTGCTACAGCCTGTATTCACTCGCTGATGACCGACACGTTCGATGCTGGGTCATGGATGCCTGTCCCTGTAAGTTTGTGCCACTTTGGGTTTACGACTAGCCATGTCAGCCCGGGTTCTTTGTCATATGGATGCTAGCGACACTATCATATACGCGTGCCAAAAGGTGCAAACGGTCCCGGGCATGGTAAGGCGACACCCGTGGGAATACTGTGGTGAGGCCGCAAAGTGATATGAGGTGTTACATGCTAGATCGGTGTGGCATAGAATTGGGGTCCTGACAGGAGTGCCTGGGCAGAAGCCCAGCCTGACCCCGCCAGGAGCAGCAAGGCACAACCTGACAAGATTGAGAGGGCGCCTCCCTGGCAAGGAAGAAGAGGCCGGAGACGGAGAGAGTGGATAGGTGATGCTCTAGTCACCCCCACAAGGACCAGAGGCACGCGGCTCGGCAGGGAAGACGAAGCCAGAGTCCACAAGCCTGCTGGGGTCCATCTAGAAGTGGTAGTGACATCCACGTTGAGCACCCCCGGATAGTCGATTTATCTTAATTCTTCTTTCGTTGTTGCGGATGCTTGCGAGAGGGGTTAATCATAAGTGGGAGGCTTGTGCAAGTAAGGACAACACCCAAACACCAGTCTACCCACATATCAAATTATCAAAGTAAGGAACGTGAATCATATGAGCATGATGAAAACTAACTTACAATAATTCTCATGTGTCCTTGGGAGCGCTTTCCTTTATATAAGAGTTCGTCCAGGGTTATCCTTTGCTATAAAAAGGCCACCTTGCTGCACCTTTGTTACACTTCTTACTTTTTACCCTTTAGGAATGATCTTATCACAAAACTATCTGTTACCGATAATTTCAGTGCTTGCAGAGAATACCTTGATGAAAATCGCTTTTCATTTCCTTCTGCTCCTCATTGGGTTCGGCACTCATACTTCTTGAAAGGACTATGATAGATCTCCTATACTTGTGGGTCATGAGTTCATAGGACATCACCTCGGGGAAGCATCGCTTGTCGGGCGGGACAGCCCGGCCGGGTCAAGACTACACCTGAGGAACAAGACCAGATCACCCCGGCAAGGCTTCTGGGGCCGTCAGAATCAGAGCCCACTAGGCTCCATGCCGGCAGGCCTTCGCCAAGATGCCACCGCTCCACCTAATAACATGCCGAACACTAGTCAATGCGGTGTCGAGCTCTCAAGTGGCAAGGTGGATACTGTCAGGCACGTGGCAACATGCTAGACAAGAGATAAGCTTTATTGACGCCTGTCCAGAGGGCGTGTCATGCTAATAAGGAGAAGATGGATAAGTGGCGTGGTAGTCTTGGCGGGCTTCAACCTCAGCTTGACACCTAGGAGTGCATTTAATGCACTTTGTCCACCTGCCAGAGTTAGGTATGATAGCACTTTTAGCTATCTAATCATACCAAAATGACTATTTTGCCACTCTGGTCGCCCCTTAAGCTATAAAAGGAGACCCGAGGCAACCTAGCAAAGGTTTGAACTTTAGATTCCACAACACTTGTACGTGTGCGCTGCTCTTCTCGAGGCACCCTTGCCGGGATTGAGCACGTCGTGCCTTCGTGTTCCACCACATCAATCCACCACAACAGGAGTAGGGTTTTATGCTGCAAAGCGGCCCGGACATTGGTAAAGAGAGTTTTCCATCGCCATGCTGCCATGCAATTTCTGCTCTTTGTGCAATGTGAACGTCCCCTTGCCGAACCACAAAGGGGCACCCCTGCCCCATGGGTGATCATTCTTCCACGCCGACATCTTCGGCACGCCAGGTAGGAGACTTTACTTTTGCGAACCGGATGCAGCAGCCAGCGCGTCGATCTTCATTACTATCTCCTCCGCCGATGGCTCCCAAGAAGAAGAGCGGCGCACGGTGCAACCGTCCACTTCAAAAGCTCCACCGCCCGCTGGGGCGGGCGCCGCAAGCACCACTGCGACGGTGAGTGGAGCAGGTGCTATAGGCGGTGCCACCAACACCAATGGTGGGGCCATTGCTCCCTCCTGTAGGACCGAAAGTAGGTCTAGTGGGGGTGATTAGACTACTTGACCAAATAAAAAACTAACCTTTTCCCAATTGTAGTTGTGGGCAGATTTTAGCAATTAGCACAAGTCAAGCAGTCAACCTACACATGCAATTCTAAGACTGTAGCAGCAGAAAGTAAAACATTGCATATGATGGTAAAGGGAAGGGTTTGGAGAGTGCAAACGCATTGGTGACACACAGAATTTTGGCATGGTTCTGATAGGTGGTACTATCGTACATCCACGTTGATTGAGACGTCAACCCACGAAGGGTAACGGTTGTGCGAGTCCACAGAGGGCTCCCCCCACGAATGGTCCATGAAGAAGAAACCTTCTCTATCCCACCATGGCCATCGCCCACGAAGTACTTGCCTCACTGGGGTAGATCTTCACAAAGTAGGCAATCTCCTTGCCCTTACAAACTTCTTGGTTCAACTCCACAATCTTGTCATAGGCTCCAAAGCGACACCTAACCAATCTAGGAGACACCACTCTCCAAAAGGTAATAGATGTTGTGTTGATGACAAACTCCTTGCTCTTGTGCTTCAAATGATAGTCTCTCCAACAGTCAACTCTCTCTCATAGATTTGGATATGGTGGAAAGATGATTTGAGTAGAAAGCAACTTGGGGAAGGCTAGGAATCAAGATTATTGTGGTAGGATTGGTATATCTTGATCACAACACATGAGTAGGTGGTTCTCTCTCAGAAAATGTATGCTGGAAGTGTAGGCACATTCTGATGACTCTCTCACATATGGAGAGGTGGTGGAGGGGTATATATAGCCTCCACACAAAATGCAACCATTACACACATTTGACCCAACTCGGTCAGAACGAATAGAAGAACTCGGTGGGACCGATTCAGTTCAAAATGTGAATGTTAGGAATCTGAGTGGGACCGACTGGAACAACTTGGTGGGACAGATGTGCTAGGGCTTAGGGCAAACGCAACTCGATGGCACCGATTGCATCAACTCGATGAGACCTAAGTGAAGCAATGAGGCAAAAGAGAAGATGCCAAGCCAACTCGGTGTAACCGATCACAATTTTGGTGAGACCGAAATAATTGTAACTGGCAACAGAGAGTTTGCAAGCCATCTCGGTGAAACCGAGATCCGTATCGGTGTGACCGAAGTGTTAGGGTTTCTGGTAGTGGCTATGTCAAATGAACTTGTTGGCGCTGGATAGAAAGACTCGGTGAGGCCGAGTTTGACTTTGGGTTTTGGACATATATGGAATGAGAAAGTGGTTGAGGGGTTTTGAGCAATATCATTGAGCATTTTGAGCAAGTAGACCATTAAGAAACACCTCATCCCCTTTTAATAGTATTGGATTTCCTATGGACTCAATGTGATCTTGGATCACTAAAATATAAATGAAGAGTCTTGAGCTTTTGCCCATATGTGTCCTTAGCATTTTGAGGGGTCCACATCTCCAGTCCATGCCATGCCATTCGTTGAACTTTCTAAAATATTAAGCTTGAGTGGATATTAGTTCAATGAGGTATATGTTGTTATGAATTACCAAACTACCCGGGATTAGTTGCACTTTCACCGCCGCGACTGGAGCAGGCACCAGGACCGCTGGAACATCCCTGCTCCCCCATCCTTCTGGTGAGCATGATCATGCCCGTGCAGGCCAAGGCGACACCCAGCTTCCACCTCCCCATCAAGGAAGCAAGCACAACCAGCGCAGTGTCGACGCCCACTCTAGTGTGAGCCAATATCCGATGGCCGCACCGACCAGAGGGGCGACATCGAGACACAAACTTCGCCTCCCACCGGGCGAGCGCGACAAGACCCTGAGCGGCGCCGTTGATCCACAATGCCCACTTCCGCACGGGAAGGCCCAGGTCATCAAGATCCTGGCTATCAAGACCAGCTTCGGCTGCGCCAGACTCCCCTGGTGATTGGTCTAAGATGGCAGGAGCACAACAGCGCTCCTTCTGGCTCGTCCAGGAGTCAAGCGGTGTCGCGCTCTGCCTCCCATGCCATGCCAGGAATGGTGGCCGAAGCAATGGTGAGGGATCAGCTATTGTTCAACTGTTCCCTAACAGTAGACGAGATGGATGAATGGAGAACTACCATTCAGCGGCTCATTGGATTTGTTGAAGACAACAAGTCGCAGCATGCAGAACCCTCACGGTGCCTGCAGACGACATCAGTAGCCCCCGCTAGTGGGTAAGTTGAGAGGACTACACCCACAATGCAGTCCCCTCCTCGGCAGCCCACCCAAGGGCAACCACGGTGAGCTCAGTAAACCCAAGACGTCGATGATCCTGATGAGGCGTTGGTGGCCTCATCTGACCCACGGCTCCGAAGAGATCGTCGCCAAGTGTTGAGGGACAGGAGGAAGGAAGACGCCCACGTCACCATTGAGCGGAGTGGTGAGGCACGCCGTCAACCAGACATGTATAATAGACTCGATGTTGCCGAACCCGCACCCAGTGCTAGAGGGTACTTGCCTTATGAGGTAGGGTGCCTAGCCTTTACTCGCGAGCTGCAGCAAGTCCCTTGGCCATCCTCGCGCACCTTCAAACCCAACCTGCCGGAAAAAATATGATGAAAAACAGAACCCGGTAGAGTTTTTGGGCATCTATAAGATCGCCGTTCAAGCTGTCGGGGGAATAGATGAGAAAGTGCTTGCCAATTACTTCCTGTTGGATCTCAAGCCTAATGTGAGGTCTTGGCTAATGCACTTGCCGGAGGATTCCATTTCCTCTTGGGCAGACTTGTGCAACAAGTTTGTTGGCGCCTTCACAGGTGGCCATCAAGAACTGGGGCAACCCAGTGACCGAAGGTTCAGCTGAGTACACCATAACATCCCGAAGATACACATGGCAGCTATGGTTGCCGCGTACGACACAAATGCACGCAATCGGAGGATGCGGGCCAAGATGAATGTCCGTTTTCCCAAAACTGTCAATGAACTCTACACGTTGGTGGACAAGTGCGCATGTGCTGAAGAAGAGAGAAGACTTCCAGGGCAGGATGTTGGTGTCGAAGTCGATTCAGAAGATGACACCCCTAGGAAGAGGAATAGAAATCATAACAAGAAGCATAAGTAGAAAGCAGTAATGGATGTTGAGAGCTTCGGTGATCACAATGTCGACAAGAAAGCAAGGACTGAGATGCCCAGCAATGAAGATGCTACTTGTGCTAACTGTCGGGCGGCTCTGAAAGCTGTTCGCACTTCAAGGGGGACTCCTGAGCATCGCGTCTCAGGAGCCTAACTGGCCACGTAGCCCCTCACCCCTTGGTCTCGTCCTGGCTATCCGGATGACCCAACGGCGGCTGAGGTATGCGCGGGGTCGCGCCCTGCCGACGCAGAACGATAAAGAAAACGGAAAAGAGATCGTGAAACTTTAGCAAATTATTATAAAACACATTGTCTCTTAGAAAGTACCAAGCCCAAGTTCTTAAGCCTCCGCGAGGCACGTTACATGTTGCAGGATGGAAACAGGGAGAGGTGCAGACCTCAAGCCTCTGCTTCAGCCTTGGATGCCGTCGTTGCCCGCCTTGGGAGCCCCATCGTCGATGTCACCGTCATCCTGGTTTTCAGCTCCAGCCAAGGGGGCGACGGCGGCTGCACTCCGCGGCCTGCTCCTTGGTTGCCTGCTCCAAGTCAGTGACGTGGCCCGCAATTCAGGCCTCCTGGGCCTTTAGCTCCTCCTCCCGCACCTTGAGCTGATTGGCCTGGGATGGCCTACTAATCTCGGAGGGTCTTCAGTTCGGCCTCCACCGCACAGCACCACTCCTGCGCGTCCTTAGCTTCCTTCAGCGCCACATCGCGTTTGGCCGCGGCTAAGCCGGCCACCCTCTGGCCCTGCTCCACAGATGCCATGGCTTGAACCCAGGCCATCCGGACAGACGCATCGGCCCAGAGCCACCCCAAGACCAGCTCTGGGTGCTCTGACGCCCTGCGCCGGTCCGGACCCTGAAGATCATCCTGGAGCTGGTCCTGCGTGGAGCAATCCCCGTCCAGAGCCCCAGACACAGCGGAAGCACCACAGCTCGACGGCGTGGTAGATGGAAGAAGAGCTGCTGCCGACACCAAGACTGGCGGAGCAGCAGTAGCAGATAGGACCGGGGGCTCCGAAGGCCTTGGTTCCCCAGCAAGCGACTCGGGGATAGGCACCTCCGGGGTCAGCTTTTTCGCGGGAGCCGCTTCTTCCTGGGGCTGGGCCTCAGAGCTTTGGGAGGGCAACACTGCTGCAGAAGCAACGGGAGTTGTTGCGCCCCTGTACGCCTGAGCTGCGGCAACCGCAGCAACGCGCTTGACCTCGGCGTCTCCAGCATCCCCCTTGTTCTTCTTCGCCACCGGCTGCGGCCTGACATCAAGTGAAGATATTAAGCACCACATCGAAATCCAAAAGAAAGGGAAAGAAGGATCACTTACTGGTCCATGGTGATGTAGTTCCTCTTCAGGCCCATAACTGCGAGCTTCAATGGCGCGGGCGGCACGGCTTTCTTGGGAATGGGCGAGAACGCGGCTGGCCCCATGCTGGATGGTGGCGGCCAAGCAGGAGCGCTTCTCAAGGGAATCTGCGTCGACCTGCCCCTCTTTAGGACCCCACGCCTCTGCCTCTTCGAACGGGTCCCATCGGATCAGGTGGTAACCTCGGCAGAGCGAGCCAACTCCCTGACTGGGTGCACACCTGCATCGTCGTCGTCGGAGAAGTCACAGAGGAGGTCGCTCTGTTGTGGAGGAGAGGTCTCCCCCTCCCCTTCCCAAGTGGCTTCAGAGGAGTGGTCGCCAGAGGACACGTCCACCAGGGAGGCTGCTGGCAGGGGAGGCTCTATCGACACAAGCCTGCGCTCATTGAAGACAGGCATGGCGGCGGCTATCTTCTACCCATCTTCTCGGCGGTACAACGGGAGGTGGTCATCCGGGGGGCGCCCTGGTCCTTTCTGAGCAGGGAGTACATGACATTGCTCAAACCCTCATCGGGCAATCTGTCCGAGCGCAGCCGGAGCTTGTCTTCCGCACCCCCAAGCTTCCACAAAGGGTGGGAGCGCTCCTGGAGTGGTGCCATGCACTGCGTCAGGAACTCCTTGACGATCATGGCCCCCGTCAGCTTCTTCGCCCCCATCAGCTTCTCCGCCTTCAAGTCAGCCTCCATCTTCTTTAGCAGCGGCCTTGCCAGGGGGTCGGTGAGCTTCTCGTGAGACAACCCCTCACCGGATGTTGGGAGCCCAGTGGGCAGCTCCAGCAGGGCATGGGAGCATTTTGCATCCATGAGGATCCACTAGTTCCGGAAGTCCTCCACCTTCTTCCCGGCGCGGGAGATCGCATTGCTGTGGTTGGCCGCAACGAAGCAAGCGCACCCTGTGTGCTGGTTGCTGTTCACCCGGAGGAAGAAGAAGTGGCGAAGCAGCGCGATAGAAGGCATCACCCCCACGAACGCCTCGCAATAGAAGGCGAAGATTGATAGGAGGAGGACGTAATGGGTATGAAGATGTACGGCGTGGATCCCATAATGGCGAAGGACGGCGTAGAAGAAGCGGGAGAAAGGAGGGATCTGCCCGGCATAGACGTTGTGCAGGAAGAAGGGGTAGAAGGTGTTGCTCGAGGATTCCGTCTTGGCGGAGCCAACACGGAGCACCGTCTCCCACCCTCGCTGCCGCTGCTCACCATCAAGAGAAGCGTGGTGTGTTGCTTCTCTTTGGCGACAGTGGGTGCGCTCAGGGCAGGCTCGAACCAAGCAGCAGAGCCTGCTGCCGAGACCGAAGCTTTAGCCTTGTCAGTGGCCATCTGGTGCGAGCTGGGTGGAGAAGGTCGGTAGATCTGGAGGATTTTTCTGGCGTAGGGAGAGAAAGGGATCTGGAGCAAGACGAAAGGAAGGCAATGAAGGCTTGGCGGCGGGCGTTAGCCTTTTTGTCAAACAAGAACGGTTGTCAAGGCAGCATGGGGAAGCGGAGATGCCCATGTCCCATCAGTCGCCACGTGTCGTCCAAGGCCGCAGGCGGTTAGGGCCTGCGGTGCTCCGCACTTGCCCTTTGGCTTTTCCCAGAAGACAAGTTCAAGCGCGCCTTGGGCCTGGGGGCTACTGTTAGTGTTCTAGATACGGGGATACCCACACTTGCCTGCCTACGGCCCATGGCATGACTCCATCGACGGCCTGGTACGGCCCAGCTTCCACAACAACTCAATACCTGCGCGAGGGGCCAAGCCTCGCGAGGCGAACGACACTAATACCGCCAAAGGGATTGGCCTCCTTAGGCTGGCTCCTGAGGAGCGGAGAATTCTATGCAAGGCTCGCCTCGAGAGGTTCGGCTGACATGAGCCATGACGACCAAGGCGAGGGGGCGCCAGTGGATGCAGAGTACCAGTTCCTCTTCGGTGCAAAGGAGGCAAGCAGCAGGCGCAGAGTCCCGAGGAATCAACCAAAGGTTTCCATTCCCATGCAATGAGACCAAGACCGCCAGGACGGCGGTTATCGCCGAGCCCACCGCAGCATCATGACCAGAGGCTTTTGCGGGTGAAGACCACTTTAGGCAGGATAGGATGTACTTGTTGTCTCCCTTCAGATTTGGCCGTTGTGGGATCCCTTCCTGCCTACATTTGGGAAGAGGACCAAGGCCGCTATAAATAGGACCGAGCCACCAGCAAGGTAGAGAGGGCCGATCAGATCCATTCCACCCTCACCAGCTCACCAGCTCACTTGAGCCCAAGAACATGCCTCCTGAGGCCGTTCTCCACTGTACTAGTTCTTCCTCAGCCTCTTGAGGCAAATCCACCACAAAACAGGAGCAGGGCTTTACACCGCAAGGTGGCCCAAACTTGGGTAAGCTGTCGTGTCTTTCTTCTCCTTCGAGCTCGACGCGTTAGGCTGTGAGATTAGTGAGTCGGTAGACTGGGTAGGTTGAGATCTCCGCACACACCCTAGAATTTGAACCTCTCAAGGGTTTGCGGAACCCGAAATCCGACATTAGTAAGTCAAGGGACAAGGTAACCTAATGCTTCCATGGGCATCATATTTTGTGTACTTCACTCTATGTATATGGATATCCTTGTTTGTTCCTTGTGGGACTAACCCATGTAGGTATAGAAAGGGCAAATCACTCCAATGGACTGCTCCAAATTATCTACATCAACATTGAGCATCCACATTTTCAACATCTACATGAAGTCATCATCGACAAAACCCAAGGTTAGTTCATCCCTCTAAAAGGGGATATCACATCTAGGGGGAGCTTTACTCCAAGAATTGAGATAAAGCAACTCTAATGGTGTGAACACAACAATGCTTTATGTAAAAGTGGTAACCCCAATTGTTCTTAAATGATGAGAATGACCTATGATAAAATGTTCTCATTTGACTCCTAAGTCAATATACTCATATATAGATGACCTAGTCATCGACAATTCCTTGATAGATGCTTGAATGTTTGTGCATGCTTTGCCACATATTTCATTTGCTATCTTATTGTGTGAGCATGTTGGTTGCATAATTTTGTTCATTCGAGGACATCCATTTGTTGCTTTGATTGTTTGGTCTTTTCTTTTACCAAATGGATGGACAAGAATGCATAAGTACTCCCTCTAGCTTTCTATGCTTTTCTCGTCTCAAACTCTATTCATGCTACATCACAAAGTTTGATCAAGTCAGATCCGAACCCTCTGGGTGAGGAGCACTCGGATCCACCGATTCATCATAGACTTCAACTTCCAAACCCTCTTGATGTATTTCGGTTTGACCGATTCATTCCTTTCGATCATACAGAGTTCATTGTGTTGATCTAGGTTTCAATCTCGGTGCAACCGATTTGAACACTATGGTCTTACCGAGTTGTAGTAACCGCTTGCAATTCTGCATCTCGGTTCCACCGAGTTGTTCCAATCGGTCACACCAACAGGGTCTGTATATATATACCCACGGGTCAAATTTTTGGATATTTCTCCGAAACCCTTCGCCCGCGCTGTCCAGCTCTGCCGACCAGAGGTCTCCAGATCATCACCAGCGACCTTCTGCCGCTGGTCTCTATCGCTATCAACGGATTCTTC
Organism: Triticum aestivum; assembly: GCF_018294505.1. Classification (NCBI taxonomy): domain Eukaryota; kingdom Viridiplantae; phylum Streptophyta; class Magnoliopsida; order Poales; family Poaceae; genus Triticum; species Triticum aestivum. The sequence goes on from NC_057813.1 coordinate 295,284,918, forward strand.
TCCACCATTGTCGTCGTAGCGAGCTCACTGCCAAGTTAGGGTATGAGCTCGAACCCTATGTGCAATCTTTTCATCTCATTCCTTCACTTAGGTCAATGCCATGAGTCTTACCAAGTTTGAAACACTTCTATCCACTCAAAAACCTCACTTGATTAGTTTTGATTTGACAACTTAGGGTTAGGTTTCCGCCGAACTCATGTCGGAGTGACCGAGTTTTAGAAATCGGTCTCACCGATTTGGCCCAGGCCATAGCACTTGTGATTTTCCGTCTGACCGAATCTTGCAAATCGGTGTGACCGAGTTCAGATCTCTGTGAAACCCTAACAATCTCGGACTCACCGATTTGTGATTCGGTCTGACCGATTTCTCCAGTTTAGACTCTTAACATTGATTTGGTGTCACTGACTTCAACAAACCGGTAGCTCTGAAATGACTTTTGTAGAAAACTAAAACTAAGTTTTTGGCTCATTTGTTTTGCAAAATCTCTTCACTTTGTGATACTCATCCACTCTGTCTCATCTATATCTATTCACAGGGTCAGCCTTTATCTTACAGCAATGTCTAACAACAGTGACATCCAGAATAAGTCTGAGGAATAGGTTCAGATGAGTGAGGGCACTAGTCCCTCTGACAGTAGATATGATGATGGGAGCAGAAGTACTCCCAGCAACCCGCCAAAAGCTACAACTAGGCAAAGGAAGAAGAAGATATCAGATTCTAAGGATGAAGATTTCAAGGTTGATGAGGAAGTCTCTTTCAAAAGGAAAGGAGACAAGAAAGAGATTGACACTGCTTCTAACACCAAGCCAAGGATGAAGAAAAAAGCTCCTGCTAGAAGGATTCCTATGTCCAAAGCCAGAGCCTCAACCCAGGAAACCATGGAGTTCACACTTGAACCAAAAGAGGCTGGTGAGGGCAAGAAGAGGGTACAAAGATCATGGCCAGAGTTATTGGTAGATCTTCTATGATCAGAGACCTAGATGAGGAGGAAGAAGAACAAGATGCACCTCCTACAAAAACTCAGATGTTGATGGGGGATGCAATCTAGTCAGGGGTTGCTCCATCAAAGCCCAAGACTGCCCCTAAGGCTGCTGCTCAAGCCCCCAAGAGATGCACCAGGAACATTCCAGCAGCTGAGAAGAATAAGGCCCCAGTGCTTGAAGTGGAAGAAGAAGAGGAAGGGCAAGTGCTTAGGAAATTGAAGCCCAAGATTCCTGACGATGATGACACACATCCCGTGGATGAGATCTTGAAGACAGGGATGAGGGACCTACAACAGATGCTTTTCCGCAAGTCCCAAGGGGACCAAGGTCATCAGTTAAGCCAGTTGTTACTGATCCCAGACCTACAATGTCAGCACCTGTAGCTACAACTTTAGTTGCTCCTCCAGTTGCAACTCCACCAGCTCCTCAGACCTCTTCAGATGCATTCGTTGCAGGACACCTCACCATGCCACCTTCGCAATCTGGAGCTCCCGGAGATCATGCTTAGAGAGCGGCATAGCACTATGCATTTTCAACCTTTTTGGTAACTTGTTGCCAAAGGGGGAGAAAGTGTATATATCATAGGCTTTGAGAGAGTGTGTGTTTGCTTCTTTTTGCCTCTCTTGCTACTCTATTTGCTTTTCTTGTTTGGGTGATAGAATATTTATGCTTGTGTATGAGATACTTCTATGATCATATGTTTGATCATATCATAAATTAATGTTTATGCTTAATGATGATATTCTATCTCTCATGTATGACCATTCATATCTTGTTGGTGGTGAGTGCATATTTTATATTCTATCATTTTGAGCGCTCCACCAAGATGTATGTGACATGGAAGAGTAACCCAAGATCCTATTTTTATTGTGCATTTGCATTAAAAAGCAAATTTCAAATAATGCACAAATTTAGGGGGAGCTCTTGCTTATCACATACTTCTCCAAGTGACAGTGTACTTCATTTATATTATCATTTGTCAAACTTTTGATCTATATGTTGTCATCAATTAGCAAAAAAAGGGGGATTGAATGTGCAATTAATCCCTGGGTGGTTTTGGTAATTCATAACAACATATACCTTATTGAACTAACATTCTTTCAAGATCAATGTATCAAAAAGTTCAATGGTTGGTATGGCATGGACTAGAGATGTGGACCCCTCAAAATGCTAAGGACACATATTGGCAAAAGCTCAAGACTCTACATTTTCATTTTAGTGATCCAAGATCACATTGAGTACATAGGAAAAGCCAATACAATTAAAAGGGGATGAGGTGTTGCTTAATGGCTAGCTTGCTCAAAATGCTTGCTCCAAAAACTTGTAACCACTTTCTCATTTCCACATATGTCCTAAACCTAAAGTCAAACTCGGCCCCACCGATTTGATATATCTGACGCCACCGAGTTCTCTTGACATAGCCATATCCACAAACCCTAATCAGTTCAGTCTAACCAATAGGGATCTTGGTCTCATCGAGATGGGATTGCAAACTCTCTGTCTCCCTTCATAATGTTTCGGTCTAACCGAGTTGAGTGATCGGTCCCACCGAGGTCGCAGTGCAAGCTTTCTATTTCCTTTTCGTAACGTTTCGATCTAACCGAGATGAGGTTTTGCCCTAACCCTAGCACATCGGTCTCACCGAGTTGATATTGTCGGTCTCACTTAGTTGATATTGTCGGTCCCACCGAAAAGCCTAACATTCTCATTTTGAACCAAGTCGGTCTCACCGTGTTTCATTACTGGTACCACCGAGTTTGGAAAATTGTGTGTAACTGTTAGATTTTGTGTGGAGGCTATATATACCCCTCCACCCCCTTCTCCATTTGGGAGAGAGCCATCAGAACGTGCCTACACTTCCACTACTAATTTTCTGAGAGAGAACCACCTACTCATGTGTTGAGACCAAGACATTCCAATCCAACCACAAAAATCTTGATCTCTAGCCTTCCCCAAGTTGCTTTCCACTCAATTGAGATTTCCACCATGGCCAAATCTATGGGAGAGAGTTGAGTTTTGGGGAGACTATCATTTGAAGCACAAGAGAAAGGAGTTCATCATAAACACACCATCTATTACCTTTTGGATTGGTTAAGTGTCACTTGGGAGCCTCCGTCAAGATTGTGGAGTTGAACCAAGGAATTTGTTAGGGCAAGGAGATCGCCTACTTCATGAAGATCTACCCAAGTGAGGCAAGTCCTTCATGGGCGATGACCATGGTGGGATAGAAAAGGTTGCTTCTTCGTGGACCCTTCATGCGTGGACCCCTCCGCGGACTCGCGCAACTGTTACCCTTCGTGGGTTGAAGTCTCCATCAACGTGGATGTACGATAGCACCACCTATTGGAACCATGCCAAAAATCTCCCTGTCGAAATTGCGTTTGCTCGCTCCAAACTCCTCCCATTTACCTTCATATGAAATGATATTCATTCCGCTGCTATACTCTTAGAATTGCATGTGTAGGTTGATTACTTGACTTGTGCTAAGTTGCTAAAATCTGCCAAGACTTAAAATTGGGTCAAGTAGTCTAATCACCCCCTCTAGACATAGTTTCGATCCTACATAGTGGCTAGGAGTATCGCACACGATGCGTCTGCGAGTACTCGTGTGCAATGATTAGTAAGTTACACATAATGAAAGGCTGCAAGGGTGATATGTTGATCATGGAGTCCGAAAAGACCACCGTCGGAAGGCCGCCGGCTCAGCCTTTTAGCCTATATTTTATTATAATTTTATGCATAAGTAGGTCGTGACTGTTTTTTGCCTTGCCGCATGTGGCATTTTAAATTATCCTGAATCTATAAGACAATTATTAAGCGTTGCCATTGTAAATTTGCCTCAATGGCGAGCAGAGGGCGCGCAGGGACGCCAGAGCAGAGCGTGCCGCGGCTGTCTCAATGGCGAGCAAAACGCATGGACGAATGCGAGCAGAGCGTGCCGCGGACGCCTCAACAGCGAGCAACCACGTGGTCAACGTTCTAGCACCCCATGGGAGATGCGATGGTGCATCCATAGGACATGATGGTGATATCATGACCGTGTGTGATAGTGGGCAGACACGTACGCGTACATCCGAGAACAAGGGCCCACGTTTTGGGCTTCGGCTGCGTGGCATACGGTTGATCCAAAAGAATTGTTTGCGATGAGACAGAACAACAGAAACGGGGCTTTGTAGGCCCAAAACCATCAATAAATTTTGACTTTGTTTCTCGTCACATTGCAGATTACAACGAAATAAGTAACTGCAAATCTGTTCACACCGATCAAAGTAATATGTGTTCAGACCGATCAAACTAATATGTGTTCAAATTTAGCACCAGGCTATAAAAACTACCCACTCAAAAATTACTTCATAGTTCCTCTCCTCATCACCCACAAAACTGGTCTTTCCTATCAAATCGTTCCACCATGACCGGTAGGAGGAGTTTTGGGTGGAAATATAACGAGGCAACAAAGACCAAGGCCGCGGAAGCACTAGAGAGGTCCCGCCGTGAAGCGGCAGCCGCAGCAGAGATGTCCCGGCACACCGCGGAGCCCTCAAACGAGCTCTCACGGGCACAAGAAGGCTCTCACAAGTGCACTCGCCGCATCAGCGATCGCAACGAGCTGGCATTGTTGAAGTCCTTAACCAGTGACGACGACATTCTTGCTGGCCTCATTAAGCAGCAAGAGCTCATCGATGGCTTGATGAAGTTGCTCGAGATCAGGGATGCCTCTGTTGACAAGGCGGCTAGCCTCGTTGAGCAACTCATGGGTGACAATGTGAAGCTCCTCAAGGCGCTTGTCAAGAAGGAGGAGGAGGCCGCCGGCTAGAAGATGTTGCATGAGCAGAGCAGTGCCTCGGGGATGACGCTGATAGCGGTTGTCGAGGAACTGATGGGTGACTTGAGGAAGCTCCAGATCGAGCACGAGCAGGAGGTGAAGGAATCCGTGGTTGCTTTCAAGAAAATTCATGAGGAATTGAAGAAGGAGCTGGAGGATGTCGTCGCCCGGTGATCCATCGATGAGTAGACACAGTAGCGACCCAGATCATTGTCTGCGGTTTCCTTCTTCTCTTGCCCAATATCTTCCGGGCTTTGCCACATGTGGCATTTTAAATTATCTAGAATATGTAAGACAATTAATATCTGCGCAATTGAAATTTGTCGTCGTATTATCCGTTGCCATTTTATTTGTCGTCATATTATCCGTTGCCTATGTGGCAATTTAAATTAGGCTAGAATACAAGTTGAAAACACGAACAAAGAAAATGCTGACATGGGATCACAAGCAAACACCCTCCGTCCAGCTGCTTTAATTAACTCATTAATGGAGAAGTTGTGAGCGAGGCAGGCGGCGGCTGGTGCATGGAGGTCAAAGAGCTCACATCCTGGTGAGCATGGGTGGCCTTGCTGCTCGCACGTGTCCCGTCAAGCCTGCGAGGTGGATAGGATACACACGTCCCATCGAGCCTACACGGCGGACTGCTCGCACGCGTCCCGTCGAGCCTGCATGACGGACTTCTCGCGCTCGTCCCATCTAATTAAATAGTTGCACACACACCACCGAGTATGGTTAAGTTTCGACACGGTTCATATAATACAACCGTTTGCCATATTAACATGTCAACTATTCGTTTGAAAAAGTACTTCGTTGGTTATTAATGTGTGTGCCTCGTCTCAAATTGGACGATTTTTTTACCACGACATATATGTGCCACGTCATGAAACTATGCCAAGTATCATGTTTTTTAGGTGTGTTTTTGATTTACTGGGATTTAAAAACCAAGATTCTCAATGTTTCAGGACGACGAGAAGTTTGTAATTGATTCCCATTCCTTAAATTAGACCAAAACATGCACCCAATGACACATGTACGATTTCCCACCCATTTTGCTTCACTGGAGCATGTAATTGTAGTTGAAATTTGAATTATGGACTACCTTAAATGCCTAGAAAACTTATTTGATGTATACAATTGCCAAACGAACCCTGAATAGTTTCGAATTTTAGCATGACACACGTGTTATTCTATGTTGCCTGTAGAAAACAAAGTTCAAGGCGAGAAGAGGCAGTGATTATCGTTTCACCCACAAGAGGGGCATGTTTCCCTACAGGAACCACGAGGGTTGCGAGAAGCTTCGGTTTATAAGAGGCTTGTAATATAGCTTCGCCCAAATTGGACAATTATATGTAACATATAGTGACACCATGCCAAGTTTCATGATTTCCTCGTGAGTTTTGGATTTACAGAGATTTTAAAACAAAGATTCACAATGTTTGTGGCCAAGCCAGGACGGCGAGATGGTTGAATTCATTCCCATTAGTTCCATGGGACCTAAAAATGCACCCCAAGGACACATGTACATTTTTTCTAGCCATTTTGGTGCACTCGAGCATGTATTTGTAGTTCGGATTTGAATTATGGACATTAAATGCCTAGAAAACTCAATTGATGAATAAAAAGGTTAAACGAACCCTAAATAATTTCATAGTTTGGCACGCATGTCCTGTTGTTTTGTGTTGCATGTAGAAGAAAATACGAGCCTACAAGAGGGAGCGATTATCGTTTTGCCCACAAGGGGACACGTTTTCCTATCGAAACCACGAGGGTTCTTGCGACAGGCTCCGGTTTGTAGGAGGTTTGTAATAAAGCTTGGCCCAAATTGGCAATGTTTTTACCACGACATATATGTTCCGTGATGTGACACCATGCCACCTTTGATGACTTTCTGGTGAGTTTTGGATTTATGGGGATTAAAAACCCAAGATTCCAAATGTTTGAGGGCGAGCCAGGATGATGGTACGGTTGTAATTCAACCCCATTCGTGGCATGGGACCTAAACATGCACCCAAGGACACAAGTATAATTTTTCTAGCCATTTTGGTGAACTGGAGTATTTATTTGTAGTTCAGATTTGAATTATGGACATTAAATCCCTAGGAAACTCGATAAGTGTATAAATGGCCAAACGAACCCTGAATAGGATTAAATATCACCATGGATATCCTGTCGTTCCATGTTGCCTGTAGAAGAAAATACAAGGCGAAAAGAGGCAGTGATTATGTTTCGCCACAAGGGGAAGACGTTTCCCTATCGAAACCACAAGGATTCTTTGAGAGAAGCTCCAGTTTGTAAGAGGTTTGTAATAAAGCTTGGCCCAAATTGGACAATGTTTTTACCACGACATATATGTGCCATGACGTAACACCATGCCAACTTTCATGACTTCCTGGTGAGTTTAGGATCTACGGGGATTTGAAAAATGAGATTCCAAATGTTTGAGGACGAGCCAGGAAGCTGGTACGGTTGTGATTCATTCCCATTCCTGGCGTGGGACCTAAACATGCACCCAAGGACACATGTATAATTTTTCTACCCATTTTGGTGAACTCAAGAATGTATTTGATGTTCATATTTGAATTATGGACATTGAATGCCTAGGAACTAAATTAGTGTATAAAAAGGCCAAATGAACCCTGAATAAGTTTAAATTTCAGCACGCATATCCTGTCGTCCCATGTTGCCCGTAGAAGAAAATACAAGGCGAAAAGAGGTAATGATTACGTTTCGCCCATAAGGGGAACATGTTTCCCTATCGGAGCCACGAAGCTTCTTTGAGAGAAGCTCTGATTTGTAAGAGGTTTCTAATGAAGCTTGGCCCAAATTGGACAATCTTTTTACCATGACATATATGTGCCATGACGTGAGACCATGCCAACTTTCATGACTTTCTGGTGAGTTTAGGATTTATGAGGATTTAAAAGCTGAGATTCCAAATGCTTGAGGACGAGCCGGGACGCCGGTATGGTCGTAATTCGTTCCCATTCCTGGCATGGGACCTAAACATGCACCCAAGGACACATGTATAATTTTTCTAGCCATTTTTGTGAACTGGAGCATGTATTTGAAGTTCAGATTTGAATTATGGACATTAAATGCCTAGGAAACTCAATTAGTGTATAAAAAGGCCAAACGAACCCTGAATAAGTTTAAATTTCAGCACAGATATCCTGTCAGTCCATGTTGCCCATAGAAGAAAATACAAGGCAAAAAGAGGAAGTGATTATCATTTCGCCCATAAGGGGGACACGTTTCCCTATCAGAACCACGAGGCTTCTTTGAGAGAAGCTTCAGTTTGTAAGAGGCTTGTAATAAAACTTGCGCCAAAATGGACGAAAAAATTCCTTGACATATCTATGCCATGTCATGACACCATGCCAAGTTTCACGATTTTCAAGTGAGTTTTGGATTTATGGGGATTTAAAAATCGAGATTCGTCTCACGAAATGTTTTCAAATAGCTCATGGTTCACTCAAGAAAGCCGTGTGCCTACCAAACCATGGTCGATGCTCCCCTCCCCCCTGCTGCGCGCGCGATCTGACTCGTGGGTTCTGATTGGCCAGAACCCACACCCCACAAATCATACGTCTGCACCGTTGAATGCTCCCAGATCAAGCGGCAACCCTCAGCCCTTTCGACATCACATGCAGTACATCGGTAAGCACTGTGCGCATGCGTCGTGCTAGCTCATGCTTCCTTTTCTACTACGTTTTGTAAACATGCTACTGTTTCCCGCCACTCCTCTCATCGGTTTCCCCCCTCTTCTCCCATCATTTTACCGCTACCAGTGTTAGTGCTCATTAAAGGCTAGGCGGTGACACACCAACCATGTAAACATTGCACACAGTTTCTAAAAGCAGAAATATGTGTGATAGGAGGGAGTAGGTCCCATAGGGTGACCAGCGTGGAATGCCTTAAAGGCAAGGAGGAAATTCCTATCAGTAAGGGGTTACTTCCCATCCGCTAGCCTAGTCTAATAGAACGCAGAAGTTAAGCGTGCTCGGGCTAGAGTAGTCCAAGGATGGGTGAACCGGTGGGAATTTGCATATCTCAAGCTTCATTTATCTCGATAATGACCGTGTCATGGCGATTATATAAACCTTGGGATCCTTGTTTTGCTAATTTGTAGACTATGTTTTTGTTGATTATTTTTTGCTCTAAAATAATTAAAGAATGATAGACTCTATAGTGACCTGTCATGGTGATTATATAATCCTTTTTCAGGTCACATATAGGGTATAGGGGGCAGGGTGTTCTGATCGAGCATGTCTCCCTTGTGCGGTTTATAGACACTACACATATCCGTGGGCTCCCCGGGGTATATGTATTATCCTTTACTGACAATGAGGGGGGCCCACACAATCTATCCCTTTGACCCAACAACAAGAAGGGTTTTACCATGATGGTTTCCTATTGGTACTAGTAAGGTACACGTGCATTGCATGCATGAAATTTAGTAACCCAATTATGAATAAATACCACATTATAGCATGTAAGCTTTGAGTCATATATGTATGATGTAGATGTTCATTCAATTCTTATAGTTCATCTCATTCAAAATCAACTAGTTTTATAAAAAACTATTTTGAGATTCATGGAATTGTGCATTGTAAAGCATAAAGTAAAAACAAATAGTGACTATTCATTTAGAAAAAAAATTGGGCAATTAAGATATGGAAGAGTCTAGAACAAAGGAGAAGTGCTTGTGTTTTGAGGTTTGTGCATTATGCTTAAGTTCACCCATGGAGTCTTCTAGATTGTACATGTGGCAGAATCTCGTCAAATGTAGATGATATCCAACGGCCAGTAGTGCTCGGATTTTCCATCTCTGTACCATCGGATCGGCTTCATCCAACGGCCCACTTTCAAAGTTATTCGCACACTATACAGGGGTATAGAGGTATAGTTGTGTGCCGTGCTAGACGAAATAAAGTTTGAGCGCATGCATGGGATGACCCCCCCCCCCCCCGCGCCGCCTCGAAGTTTGGAAACCGACATCGTACGTATTGAACCAGGCTTGGAGTTGGGTACGCTGTTCAGTTTGTAATGTAGTTGGTGGCCCATCGAAGTTGTGCATTCGGGATTTAAACACATCACACACCGCCTTAACCATACATATTTTCTGGCTGCATGTAGTGTATACGGGGTCTTCTGATCGACCATGTCTCCTTTGTGTGGTTTATTGTGATGACACGCATATCTGTGGGCTCCCCGAGTGTATATATATCATCCCTTTGACCGATAACGAGGGGTATGTGTTGGCCATGAATGGATTCCTCCTATTTCTTGTTAGGGCCGATCACTGTCACATGTCGCTCAACCAAAGCTCGAGCACATGCGTTGTCAGGATTTCCTCGCACATGCTCGGATTGCTGGGTTCAACCTACATCCTACCCTGCGTACTCGTCCTTAACTAGCTTGCCTTCATGGTTGTTGTCTGTATCGAGAGGTAGGCACCACATCTAAATTGTACATTATTCTATATTGAAAACACACATCATACCTTCCCAACGTACATCATTTTGGGCCGCATGCAAGAGGTGCTGGTTTTGTGGTCCCTCTCGTGCAATTTTTATGATGGTTCAATATATTGGCCCAAGCCGTTTATTGACAACAATAGTTGCCATTTGACCAAACGATAGATTCCTCGATCCGTCTTATGGTAGGTCATGGCGACATGAATGTATGACCAAATTATCATTACGTGCATCCGCCCCGCTGACATCAAGTGGGAGGTGGTAGGCCAAGCATCCTAGCTAGCTACGACATTATGTCATTATAGATATATCCAAGGGTGCTTTCATATTGGCGAGGCAGGTGCCACCAAAGTTGTGCATTGTGTATTTAAAGTTTTAAACATCACACCCAATATTCCTACATATATTTGGCCACTTCCAAGTGGTTCTTGACTTCTAGCCCCTCTCATCGTTCTTCGACAAAGCGCCAACCGTGGGCCTGCGCGGTCACAGTTGTGCATTAGAATTTTGAACATCACGAACCACCCTTTTCACTCATATATATTTGGGCCACATGCTGGTGTGACTGTCTTCGACCCTATCTAACTTTTTTTGCTGCGAAGACTCTGATGACGCTCAACGAACACGGGTATAATGTCTTAACCATGTGCGATGCAAGTACATTGTGAATCACAACGATTGGGAAAGCGCGAGCGAAGGTGGAGGTACTGGCTCACCATGTGCGATGCAAGTGTGTTGTAAAATCGCCACGACTGCGCAAGCGCGAGCAAAGGGTGGAGGTACTGGCTTAACCGTTTATGCAAGTGCACGTTAAAATCACTACTTGCACAAGCTAAAGGCGGGTAAGTTTATTTATAAATTAGGATGAACCGTGTGCCATAGACCAACTAGCTAGAAATATAAAAAAAACTACCTGCCTTGAGCATTGCAAAAATTGGCAGTTCTGCCACTTTTCCTTATTATCATACACGCATAATCTTATTGGACCGTGCGTGATCTTGGGCACTCCCTCCCCGCATCAATTCCTTTACCCAAATTTTAGTAGCCGCCATACTTCAACCGTCACTGACACTCCTCCAGCACCGACCTTCTCGTAAAATTGCAGTAGCCGAGGCATTTCAACCGTCGCACTCCCTCATCCACCACCATCTCCACCCACCATTACTAAAATTATCAGTAGCCATGACATATCCTCAAACGCCACCCAGCTCCACAGTCCCCCCACCCGCCCCCTCCCCCCTCAAACCCTAGCTTGCGGCCGCCGCCAGCGCCGCCAACCCCTGCCGGTCTGCCTGTTCCTCCTAGCTTAGATAATAAAGTTCAGGTTACCCAGCGACTCCCATACTTTCGTCCCACTCCCATGAGTTTTTAGATGAGGCCTGCGGTGTCCCTCCCCGCCAGATCCACATCGCCTGCTCCAGAATGTCACAGCCTAAGCCCGACCACGTACCCCGGGGAGCCCTACGAGCGTTCAGCCAAGAAGAGGTTTATCATGGCCTCTCCGGCGGACGTTGGCAAGGTGGTCGCCATTCGCCCCAACCTGTCGATCCCGGAGCAACACATCGTCGCGAAAGCTGGTGAAGATGCTGACTATGTTTCCATGCCAAAGGCTTCATGTCAGCGGGCTAGCATATTACTGTATCTCGGGAAAGCTGGCTATGACATAAAGCTCGTCGACGGCGACCGCGAGCCATGTCATAGGTTAAGTGGTCCATCCCCAACCCCTCTGGTTCAACCGACGTCGATATCTTCGATGGCCCTGCCGCTGATCTCCTCCACCAAGCAGTCAAGGATTTGTGATCCTTATACGCCATTGAGCCCATTTTGTCATTTCTGAAGGACAGGTTCTATGGCGGCGGCTTGGGATTCTCAATTGCCAAGTCAGATCTCATCGACCACGACCACGACCATGAGGAGGGCATCCACAAAGGTTCTTCAAAGGTGAAACAGCCCATCTATGACATCATAGAGCGCACCATGGGTCTGTGCTCTTCCAACTAGAAGGATCCCGTCCATGAAATGTGAGGAAACATCCTATCAGCAAATCTTACTTTTTCTAGCTCACCAACCCGTACCCTCTGTTGTAGTAGCATTTTTCATGCGGTGCTTTAACTGAGTCATGTTTAATTATTTCAGTTATGCAAAAATGTATCATTCAATAGGGCTATGTGATGTTTAATATGAATTGTCCACTTCAGTTTCACGAATGGCTATATTTGGTTGTTTATAGTGAGTAGATGCCTTGTATATCTTTATTTGGTTGTTAGGTTGGTTGTAGTGAGCATTTTTCCAGTTACCGAGTAGATGCCTTGTTTATATGTTTTTGGTTCTTAGTTTGGCTGTAGTGAGCATTTGTCCAGTTATCAAGCAGATGCCTTGTGTATGTGTATTTGGTTGTTAGGTTGCTTCTTCTAGCGTTTGTCCATTTTTCAAGCAGATGCCTTGCTTATCTGTATTTGCTTGTTAGGTTGGTTGCAGTGAGCATTTGTCCAGTTTTCAAGCATATGCCCTGTTTATCTGTATTTGCTTGTTAGGTTGGTTGAAGTGAGACTCTGTCCAGTTTTCAATGGCTATATTTGGTTGTTATATTGATCATTTATGCCTTGTTTATTTGAACGACTATATTCGGTTCCAGTTATGCCTGGTGTAGTTAACACATGCCCTTTATTTCAGTTTTACACAATTATCCAGTGTGATGTTTAAGAATTACCTACATTCTATTCATTTTCAACAATACCAGTTTGAATTGCAATATTTGATGGCTGTCAAGCCTGCTGTCGGTAACATTGCCTTCCATTTTATATCTGCTTTCATTTGTAGATGATGTTGTTTACCTTTGCAGTATTTGTTTGATGTTAAGGTTGCTGTACTTATCATGCCTTTCCACTACTTATGTAGGACAACCACGGGAGTGGCCACCATTTTCTATCGAGATTAGCTTCATCCCTCGGCTTGTACTCCCCCCATCGTTCCATAATGTAGTGTATATAGATCCAAGCCTGGACACTTGTTAGCTTCTAATATTGACTTGTTGCTTGTAGGTACATATGCCCTTGGCAAGGATCCATGTATCGACCCTTTTTGCATATGGGGCAATGAGATATTCATGAACAAGCATCAAGTGAGGAAACTGGTACGGATTATTAACTAAAAGATACAAATGGTGGCAAGCAAATTATTTGTTTATGCTCTATCCAACACAACAGTGAGCTGTAAGATGGTAACCACAAACTCTGCAGCCTTCTCTTTCTACTGCCCATAATGAGTTGTTAGACAATAATGTCTAAATCTTTTTCGTTCGCAGTGGTTCCAGAAGCAGTTCACTCAAGATTACCTCGCATAGTACATGATTTGTGGACACACAATGAAGGTTGTAGTATTTCATCCAGACTACAATGATCATCGAGAAGTCGTAATGAAGACAGTGAAGGATGGATGGGCAGCCATCACAAGGGGTTTGCCTAGAATCCTGTGTGCATTACGCATGGAGGAGGGCATAATATGGGCATTTCGCTTCACCTTCTCCAGCAACCAGAATGTCTTTCTCCTCTCTCTTTACAGTCTTTAGTACAACTACGGTTCATCATTCTTTAATTGGTGCTTCTGTAGTTCTTCAATATATGTACCTGTGCATCCAATTATGCATTCGTAGTTGAACCTATATTTGTAATAAACATGGTTTGATATGAAATAAGTGATTGCCTACTTTCAAATTCAAAACATGTGATTTTTAAATTAGGGATTAGTTAGGGATTACACTGCACACAATTTGCAAAAGCGAAATGTCATCGATAGACGTGAAGATCAGACACGTTTCTAGCATCCACTACGTGTGCGATCAATCTCCACTACACACACGATCAGCCAAGAAAAAATGTGTGCGATTAACAACAACATCACACATAGTTCTTTCTTATTAAATGTTTGTCATAGTCACCTTATCACACACGCTTAGAAATTATGGACTATTTGTGATGTGCGCATGGCAAACGTTTGGTCATAGAAGAACGCGTGCGATAGGTACTTCTTGGATTAACTATGTGGGATGTACATACTAACGGAAACGTATTCCTTGGATTGACTGTGTGTAACGTACATACGAATGGAAACTTTTAGCAGGGAGTGACTTTGTGGGATGTACTTACAACCGGAAACGATTTCACCTGTCTAATTGCATTTTTTTAGCACTACTGTATGTATAACCATATTTCAGTGCACACCGGTCGCACACGACCTCATTTGGCCGAGTGTGTGTGTCAGGAGGGCATATCCCCGACGGTTTCTGGGTCGTGTGGGAAGGACCCCCCCCCTATCGCAGTCACTCACTTGGCGACGGTTCCGAACACCATCGTAGAAAGGGGTTAAAAACAGTTTGTATATCACCTAGTTGTACCGGTGATTCCATCATCTAAGAAGGACGCAGTCATCTGCGTGTATAAGATGTATAGAGATGTGATAGCAACGGAGGCCGTCAAGGCCTTGACTCCAGCCAAGGAGGATAATAAATTTAAGAGAACTAGTGAGAACACCGACAAGGACCTCGAGAAGCGAGCCTCTTCGAAGTGCGCTACACCGGGCAACGACTTGCCGGAATGTTCGGCTAGCAAAAGATCCAAGGCTACTCCTCCTGCAACAAAGAAAGTTCTGGCACGACAAGATGATAATGATGGTACTTTCACTGTTAGTGCCACCCTTGACGACAAATAGGAAAAGTGCACTCATTGCCTTCCTGTGGGCGAATGTCGATGTGTTTGCATGGCAGCCATCTGACATCCCCATTGTTCCCAGGGAGGTAATGGAGCACCACCGTAGTGTCTGTCATCATGCCTGTCCCGTCAAGCAAAAAGTTGTAAAGCAAGCCTTGGAGCGGCAACAGTTCATTGCCGAGGAGATTAAGAAACTTGAAGTAGCAGGTCTTGTCAGAGCAGTACTGCATCCAACTTGGTTAGCAATCCTAGTGGTGGTACGCAAGGCAAATCGAAAGCGGAGACTTTGTATTGACTTCACTGACTTAAAAAAAGCTTGTCCGGAGGATCCCTTCCCCTTGCCTTGCATTGATCAGATCGCTGACTCCACCTCAGGATGTGATTTGCTCTCCTTGATGCATACTCTGGTTACCATCATATCTTCATGGCCAAGGAATACAAAGAGAGGACCATGTTTATTGCCCCATGTGGCACGTATTGGTTTGTATGTATGCCTTTCAGGCTAAAAAAGTGCTGGTTCCACGTTTGCAAGTGCCGTGCAGATTGGTTTCGAACCACAACTGCATAGAAACATAGAAGCATATATGGATGATCTAGTGGTCAAAACCAAGCACAAGTCTACACTCATTGAAGATTTGGAAGAAACTTTTGTGAATCTGCAGAAGGTCAACTTGAAGCTCAACCCAGAGAAATGTGTGTTTGGTGTCCCGTCCGGCAAGCTCCTTGGGTTCTTTCTGGCTCAACAAGGGATAGAAGCCGATCTTGACAAGATCAAGGCAATAGAATAGATCCAAGCCCTGAAGACTATCAAAGATGTGAGCCGACTAGTTAGCTGTGTTGCCGCGCTAAGTAGTATCATTTCGAAATCCGCTGAGCGTGCCCTGCCGTTTTCCAAAATCTTGAAGAAGGCTGGTCCAATGAAATGGACTCCAGAGGTAGAGGTAGCACTGCAGGATTTGTAAACCTACCTTTCCTCCGCACCAACCTTGGTTGCACCTAAACCACAAGAGTCACTGCTGCTATATCTGGCTGCAACAAAACAAGTGGTTTAGTGCTGCCTTGGTTGCGTAGTGTGACGACCCAAGACCAATGCGCCAGAAGCCTTCCAGTTATTTTGTCGTTGCCATGTGTTTCATTTGTTTGTTGCATTCATCATCGCATCATTCGCATTGCATCGGCACTCCGTTGCTTTCATATTTCAAAACTTGCATCTATTCATAGTGGTCGTTCTTCCCCGTGTCGTCGTTGTTCATTTCGAGACCAACCACACACTTTTGATCGTCTTGTCTCTAGGCACATCTGTCGCCTCGCGCGCATCCGGAAGTTGTCCCGGACCCGACCCGCTCGGTTATGACAGATGAGTCTGGATCACCCCCAAACATCCCTAAAATAACTTCAGTTTCTTACTTGAACTCCCCTAGGTAGCATTTTATGTCGATCGTTCTTTTTTGATCGGATGATCCAGATCCCCTTCCTTTCTCTATATAAAGTTCACCACATACCAAATATGGGCAAACCCTAACTTCTTTTTTCTTGAGACAAGGCAAACCCTAACTTCTAGGGAAGTGGCGGACCCAAAATTGGGGCAAGTTGGGGCGGCCGCCCTGGGTCGCTGGCGACGGAGGATCAACACCCACGTACATGCCTTTCCTCCAGCAAGCATGAGACCTCAAAATGACAGCGGCGGCGGCATTGTTTTTGTTTCTGTGTGACTGCTCGAAGGGGTACGTGAGAGCTTTGAGGGAGAAAGGGATTGGGCTTGTGGACAGGACTATGTTTATGAGTTACCACAACCTAGAAGCCCAAATTACGATAGGTTTCTCCTTTCTTCGTCAAACAAAAAAAGAAATCTCAATCGATCCAGAAATCGCGTGTCTAGTCGTTCAGCTAGCCCACTGCTACGGTCCTGCGCCATTGCCAGACGCCTCACGAGCCCACGTGCCCACTACCGGAGTGCCGGTGATGGATTCCGATGAAGAGGTAGATTGGATAGGGATAGCTGTTGTTGTTGAAG
Organism: Triticum aestivum; assembly: GCF_018294505.1. Taxonomy (NCBI): domain Eukaryota; kingdom Viridiplantae; phylum Streptophyta; class Magnoliopsida; order Poales; family Poaceae; genus Triticum; species Triticum aestivum. Next base: position 295,301,921 of record NC_057813.1, read on the forward strand.
GACAAGAAAAAGCTAAGGCTAATGCGGCCCTGGTTGTGGCAGGGGCCATAGCTTCAGCGCCTAGATCGATGGTGGGCCGGTGGCAACAGATGGTGCATGGAGATCTAGCCAAACGGAAGCGATCACATGATTTAGACAACATCGACCACTAGTAGGTATCCTCTTCGAGTCTCCTACCTTTGATATGTTGGTTGGAATATTGAATAGGAAATACTACCACCCAGTTACCATCATATGATCGTATCAAAATATACAACTCTTATCACACTTGTGCTAATGCGTTCTTAATTTTGTAGGTCTCGTTTGAAAATTGTAATTATGGGATCATATCGTGGCATAAGTGAGAATTTCAAGCGACAAGAGTCCATGTGAGCAGTTTACTAGTTTTTCATTCCCTTTTTACTCTTTTATTGTTTAACGCTATGAGTTTTTCGTTGAATAGAGTTACATTTGCACCAAAATATTTAGACATTAAATGTTCACCCCAGTTAACTTCAATTCCTAGGTCCGCCACTCTTCTAGGGAGATGTCCCCTGCCCGGGACACCCAACCAGCCACCACCAAATCCTCATCCTTCCCTCGCTCGAGCCCAGAGGATAGAAGCTCCTCCTCTGCCCGACGCCAACCTAACCCCCGACAGATCTCCAGCACGCCTAAGCAGCCTGAGCTCCTCCTCTTGCGCCTCTGCGCTTGATCCCCGTCACCTGTGTGACTTCGACACCTGCAAGTTTCGCCGGAGACTCTCCACCGAGAAGCAACATGAGGTCATGACCACGTTTTGCACGGAACAATTTGCCTAATTTCCAGGAAAAATAGTTTTGTAGATTAGTCCCTCTAGACCATGCATTTAATAACTAAATAACCGTGCATCGGATTAAAATGATTTAAATATATAAAATGCTTAGAATTTCATGTACTTTCATAATATGCAACTTTCATCCATTTTTAAAATGTTTAAACTTGCTGTTTGAATTAAAATTGCTAAATGACATGTTAATGGTTTATTTCATAACTATTTAACCGTAGCTCCGAATTAAATAAACTATATATGTAAATGGGGTAGGAAAATGCGTAGATTATCATGGTGCACTTTATTTACTGTTTAACACCATTAAAATTGTGTATAGGGATTAATAATATCAAATTTGTAAATTGCGTATGAGGATATTCGGGAATTGTTGTTTGTTGTTTCCGGCCTCATTTAAATAGCCTAGATAGGTAGATTATTTGTGCTTCACATCTTGCCATGTTTAACAACATTTAATATTGTTGTGTACATAAACAAGAGAGAACTAAAAAAATGAATGTGGTGTTTCGTCAATGTGCAACTCGTTGCATATTGAGCTCTACTTAATTTGTAGTATTGTTTGTTACACTTTGTCGTGCCATGCCTATTGAAACCAGACATGCATCATACTTGATTGTGCATCATGCCATGTTTATACTTGTGGGTCTACCATGTCTTTTGCTTCTTTTTGGTTGTGCTTCTTCTTGATAGCCCTAGTGTCGTTGCGATTGGGAGGATCTATTCGACTATGTTGGTTCGTCTACTTCATGGACTCATCCTCTTCCAAGCGGGATTTCAGGCAAGATGACCATAACCTTTGATACCACTACTATCTTTGCTTTGCTAGTTGTCTTGATGCTATCGCTATGTCGCGCTACCTACCACTTGTTTACCATGCCTCCCAAATTGCCATGATAAGCCTCTAACCTTACACCATCCCAGCAAACCTTTGATTGGCTATGCTATCGCTTTACTCAGCCTCTCTTATAGTGTTGCTAGTTGCAGGTGGAGTTGCACGTTTTTCCATGTGGGGACATGGATATCATGGGATATCACAGTATCTCTTATTTAATTAATGCATCTATATACCTGGTAAAGGGTGGAAGGCTTGGCCTTTTGCCTGGTGTTTTGTTCCACTCTTGCAGCCCTAGTTTCCATCATACCACTATTATGTTCCTTGATTTCGCATTCCTAACACGGTCGGTGTTTATGGGCCCCCCTTGATAGTTCACTTTGAATAAAACTCTTCCAGCAATGCCCTAATAACAACTAAAACTTGCATAGGGACTTTCTGGACCCCGATGATAATTAATTAACAACCCTGGGCCAGTGCTCGTCATGAATGTTGGTCCAAACTAGAGCCCCATGCAGCACCACCACGGGGAAACTCGAGGACTGGTTTTAGTTGTATGGACTGCTCATCCAATCGTGGCATGAGACGAGATACGCACGGCTCCTATCATGGTGTCAGCACATCGGGAAGTCTTGCTGATTTTGTTTTACCATTGTCGAAATGTCTTGTGCACCAGGATACTGAGTTTGATCGGGTTGTCCTGAGATGGAGATTTGCCTCCGTGGTTCATGAGAGTTTGCGATGGACATTGGGACACCCTTGCAGGTTTAATCTTTTCGAGAGTCATGCCCGCGATTATGTGGCAGATGGGAAATTTATAATATCTAGTTGTAGAGTACTTGACACCAGGTCCGAAATAAAATACACCAACCGCGTGTGTAACTGTGACTATCTCTTTTCAAGTGAGTTCGAGAAGAGAACATGGTGGGTTATGTTTGACTTGTAAGTAGTTCAGGATCACTTCTTGATCATTACTAGATTGCGATTGTTATGCATAGTTTCTCTTCTTGTTCTTTTACTCGTAAGTTAGCCACCATACAAATGCTTAATGCTTGCTGCAACCTCACCACTTATCCTTTTGATACGCATTAAGCTTTGCTAGTCTTGATACCCATGGTAATGGGATTTCTGAGTCCTCATGGCTCACAGATTGATCAAACTGTTGTTGTTGTCGAGTCTTGAAAAAAAAACTATTTTGAGTCTAGTTATATATCAGAGAGTAGGAATTCTTTTTACTCATTATCTCCTTCGTCGCTCTGGTGAGGATTTGTGATGTAGGTGTTTTAATTGTACTCTTCTTCCCCTTCAAATTTTTTTAGGATCACGCGGGTATTGTTGGAATTGGTCCGATATCATTGTGACGGGAATTCTTTTGGGGTTGTGGCAGTGTCCCAGGGAGTTAAGCTCCAAGGTGTTTTCGACGCAGTGCTTATCATTTTAGTTCCGGAATACCAGAGGACACTGGCATCGAAAATGCTTATATACTCTTTGTGGTGAGAGTAGTTTGATGCCACCCAATACTGGGAAGAGCGATCAGTTGTATGGCCACAACTAGTATATCGGATTTTTTCTGAGGTTCTTGGTTATGTGTTGATGGAGTCAGTACATTTGGAGCGTAGAATTCTGCTAGGAGTTGTGTGATGATATTTCCTCCTTCTACTTGTTGTACCGGATTGCATAACTTAGAATTTTGCGAGTTCATAGGTGGGAATTCAAGTAGTTACCCAGGTTTATCCTTCCAACAAATGCATGACGGGGTTATGTATTTGTTTCTGGCTTATTGTGCAAGCCAATCCTTTAATTTGTTTTGGTTGTGGTATTCGAGTTGCTTCTATGTCAAGTGTTGATTCCATACTTTTCCTATGTGATGTTCTCATATTTCTATGTGAATACTAATCCTTCATGATAATCAAGATTGTCATGCCAATTCTTTTCCAGCCAGTGCACTTCTCTTCAGGATGATCATATCATTTTCCCCATTGGCAAGATCGCTTCTCAGTTTTCTCAACATTGTTTGTTTCACCCGTCCCAAGTTTTCTTTACTTTCCCACCATCCCACCCTTTTTCTTCAAGGACTCAGAGATCTCAAATCAAGTATCCATTTTAGTCATGTGAAGTCTCTTCACTCTTTTCCTCCATGTTCTTGCCGGTGGTTCTCATAAAGATGCTAAGGAAACTACAAGTTCATCATTCTTTGTTATCATTTTCTTCCCCGGTGGATTCAATGCAAGCTTTCAAAGTTGATCATATCTCTTTCCTCCTTTCAATTGTTTTCTCATGTTGGAATTTCTTATCCAAGGCTCTCTTATTATTCAACTCTCTCTATCTCTTCTCCGGAGTGTTGCAGATATCTCAGAAGATTCAAGTTTCCATTCTCAATCCTTTCAAGCTATTTTGAGGTTCTTACCATATTCTTATTCAAGCTATTTAAATCAACCGGTGCAACCTCTCTTTTAAAAGTCGTTCAATGGTGTTTCTTTCGAGTGGGCCCTAACCCACAGGTCTTTTCCCAGGATTTTACCTAGTTCTTCTAATTTTTCCGGAGCTACTCTCAAATTCTTTTCAAAGTGTGACATAAGAATGAATTTCATCAGTTAGATGCCTTCTCCAAGGTTGTTTCAATTGTTTTAATCTTTGGATCAAGCTTCCCACTTTTCATTTGTCTGGAGTGTCTCAACAATTTTGGTGGTGTTTGGGACACTCCTACCAAATCATGCCTATGGAGGATGGCGCCTCCATCCACCCACCCACCCCTAAACCCTAGCGCACCGGTGATCTCCACCCACATCCAGTAAATTGGTGATTGGCTCTACTCATATTCTCTAACATTCTCTGCTCTCCATTCCTATACCATTTGTGATGGGTTCTCCTTCTGGATGTACTCTTGGCTTGGACTTCTCCAAGGGTAGAGATTTTGCTGATGAGAACTATAATGTCTCTGGCATCACCATTCATCCTATGGAGAATATGGGATCATTTACCCTAGTGGTCTCATTTAGTAGGCATGATTTTCGGCTCATGGAGGATTATGTGGTGGCAGCACTTGAATCTGCGTCTCAACTATCGGGGATAAGGTATTCAGTTTTAATGTTTCATGCAAGGATGTTGGTTTTTACATTGTGGATCTACGATCCTTCTCCTGCCCTCAATTCAAATGCTACATTCAGTTGTGGGGAATGCGGGATGAAATTGGGTCACTGAATTCAAAATTTGGAAGAAAGAGTGTGATGTGGTGTGAATTTTAGTTAGCCCTTCCAAGCGTAGAGCAACTTTGGGTCTCTTAGCGATGCACAATCTTCCTGCAAATTCTGCTCTGAAATCTGGCTCTTCTGCTCATAAGAAGTTACCTTTTGCTACGTTTCAAAATTATAATGTTTGCAAAGGCTATCATTTTCATGCCTCTGCTGCTTGCATTGCTACTACCGATATTGCTGGCTATCATATTCCTGAAAAGGAGTGTGTGGTTATTTATCCACCTCAGCCAACTGATCTTCAATGGACAGTGACCTTGCCTCCGATTGTTTTTGGCATGGTGGGCTTGTCAGTGATTGAACAACATCATGATTTACGCTGTCTATCTCCAGCTTCTTTGGAACGTTCCCTGCATGGGACGTGTTCTTTGAATGCCCATGATAGGCCTTCATCCCCTAGGCCCATTCCATCTGATGTAGGTCCTTCTTCTGACTCGATCAGGCCTGGCCCAGTTAGCTCTCCTCAGGAAATCCCAGAGTGTCAAGAGGATCATACTGCTTTTGAAACCATGATTGATAATATGGTTGAGGAGATTTTGACTTGCCAAAAGTGTTCTTTGACTGGTCATTTTAAAAAAAACTGCCCCCTCAATTTTTTTTGGCATGTTCACGCGTGGGCCATAGTAAGCGGGATTGCGAGAAGATTGCAACCGAAGTGGGTTTATTTTGGAGGCCAAAATATCAGCCGTCTCCTCCGGTTCCCAATACCGGTCTCGAGTCTGCCGCCACCTCTATCTCTGACAGGGCCGTCTCGTCTAGTCCATTAACGTCTCCACAAAAAAACTACGGGAAGCCCTCTAGCGACTCCTCCACCACTAACCACTCCTCCGGCTTCGCCATCTTCTCTAGCTCGTTCTTCTGAGCCCATGGCGGTCTTTTCCATTGATCCTCTTCGATACACGCCGGCGTGCCACCACATCATTGATGGTGGTGCAAATCGTGTGCCAAGGACATTCGTCACACCTACGTCACAGATTGTGAAGCGCCATGAGGAGTACGTGGTGGTGGAGGTTATGCCATTGCCGCCGCTGAATCAGGTGGGACTTGCGTGCGAAGTTGTGGTTGATTTCTTGGAGAACAGAGGAGTTCAGGTTTGGTCGGCTCAGCCTTGGGTTTGTGGTGTGGGTCTGTTTCAGCTTCGAGATGCTGGTGTTCGTTTTCCTCTCTTGCAATTGCCACCGCAGTAGTTGGGGAATGATACCTTTGTTCGTTTTCATAAGCATGATGAAGGGGTTTGCTTTAGGGGAGCTTATGTTTTCCGTGATGGTTATTTGATGTTCTTGGGGATCCCTCTTGATGTTCGCAACACAGAAAACACTCACGCCGATGTCAATACTTTTTGGCAAGTTTCATCATTGGATTGAGGATGATCCTTATTTGGTCAGATCGATCATGTTTGCTTCTTTCCCAGAGGATATCTTGGTCCCTAGAGATGTGGTTTTCAATGATTATGCACTTATGGTGGTGTTAAGGTCTCTTGGACAGCATCGTGCTATATCCTAGGTAAAAACTTTGCAGACCAGATGCCTTATGATGAAGATCCAATTCCACTTGATGGTAGTCCACACCCCCTTCTAGGAGCTCTAATCCCCGATATAGATGATTTTGTTTTGCCTCCGTATTCGGCTATTGGCTGGAATGATCTTCCTCCAGTTCCACCCCCCATATGTGATAACGTTGACCCTGACGATTGGGGCCATGGTCATTGGGGTGATGATGATGAGGAGCAACAAGATAACCAGAACCCCCACGATTAACCTTCTCAAGATCAAGAATATATGGTCATTGATAATTCAATGCAATCCGAATCTGAAGTGCAGCTGCAAGAGCCTCCTCAGCAGTTTCTTTATGTTAATGATTGGGCCATTGTTCCATATCGGCTGCCAGCTATTTAGTATGACAAAATAGTTCTGGGTTTAGTCAAGCTTGTCTATGGGCCAGTTTTGCCGCTAGAAATAGCATGGAAAACATCATTTGAATCGCTCATGCAGTTCTGCCCCACTTATGAAATTCCTCAGCAGATGCCTGTGTTAGATATGTAGCCCATCGTGCTGTCCAAGCGGAGCTGGGCCATTACTTTTGATGATGTCCAAGTTCTCTCGCAACTGTAGTGGAGGGAATCCCAAGCTTCCAGTAAAGCTAGGCCCACTGCTCGAGCCCTCCTTTCTGAACCAGTAACAAGCCTGGACACAAGCTCTGAGTTTGATGGTTTCCTCTCAGAGCCACTTGTCGACAGCCAGGACATGATTAGCATGTCCCCAACAGTCCTGCCTGATGAAGCATTTTCATTCTCTGTGCAATGTGATAAGAGGAAGACTCATTGTCAGAAAACACTGCCCCCAACTCCCATTGTGGACACTATGGTTAGAAGGTGCACCCGCAGTTCAGTTAAGAAGGATGGTTTCATAACTATCTCTTAGGAATTACAGCACTAGCCTAAGAAGGAAAAGGCAAACTGCAAGCCTATGATTGCATCTCTCTCTGAGGAAGATCCTGGTGCTGAGGAATCAAATTCAGTGCCACCTCCTACACCTATCAGGCAGATTCAAGAGGTTGGCCATGATCTTCAGATACCTGCAGAGCAGCTCACTATGGAAAAGCTTATGGCTAATCCTAAGGATGACAAACCGAGTGTTGGAGATGATTAGTTGCTATATGATCCTATGGGTTTGCCATGCCCATAAATTGGCCAGGTCCTTTTTATTTTCTCTGTTGGCTTGTTATCATCCTTGTAATAATTTAGGATGGGAACCTCTCTATGTTTTGGGTCTGAACTATCTGAAGTACTATTATGTAGTGCTTCTCTGCTATCCTTCAGTTGTGGTTCATTATGAATAATTATAATTGCAAGAGTTGGAGTGTCTGTTGGAATGTGAGGGGACATTACTCTCCTGCCAGGAAACTAATGTCAAAAAAAATTGATGAGAGCCAATGTGTGGTAGCACGCTTTCAAGAGACCAAATATGAGAATTTTGATATTAGAGAAATAAGGGCTTTCTGTCCCAAGCAGTTTGATACTTTTGCTTTTGCTCCTTCTGTGGGTGCCTCAGGGGGAATACTTGTGGTCTGGAATTCTTCTATTTTATTTGGCATACTGGTTGAGGTACAACCTTTTGTTGTGGTTATCCATTTTACTTCAGGCAGAATAATGAGCAATGGTCTTTGGTATCTGTTTATGGTCCTTGTCAGGGTGAGGCTAGAGATAGTTTTGTGGAACGGTTATATAATATAAATATCCTAGTTGATGATAACTGGTTGATCATTGGGGACTTTAATTTTATCAGATCTACTGAAAATAGAAATATGCCAGGGGGAGATATAAATGATATTTTTATTTTTAATGAAATCATTGGGCACCTAGGGATACTAGAGTTGCCTCTTAAGGGGAGATCTTTCACCTGGTCTAACATGCAAGACTCCCCTTTGTTGGAACAACTAGACTAGTTCTTCACATCCACCAATTGGATCACTGTTTATCCTATTACTGAGTCTCTTCCTTTGGCTAGGACTGATAGTACACCTCACCCACCTTGATTCTCTTGCTTTGTATTGGAAGAAGAGGTGTACTATCAGGTACATCAAGGTGGGTGAGGAAAACACCAAATTCTTTCATGCCATGGCCACTGAGAGATTTAGATGAAATTATATTGCTAGCTTGCAACAACCTGGTGGTATAGTTATATCTGAACACTCGCAAATGGAAGGGATAATTTGGAATGCTTTTAAAGGGAGAATGGGGGTTTTATAGAGGTATCAATATGGGTTTTGGCCTAAGCTCTTTGTTAAAGCATGTGCCTGGTTTGGATATTCTAACAAAACCTTTTACTGTGGAGGAAATGGACCTTGTAGTCAAACATATGCCTATTGATAGAGCTCCAGGACCTGATGGTTTCGATGGAATTTTCTTTAAAAAATGTTGGCACATCATTAGAAATCAATTCTATACTTTAGTTCAGGATTTTTATGATGGCAGAGCTAAGTTGGAAAATATTAATGGGTCTTTCATCACTCTTATACCTAGAAAGCTATCACCTGAAGTGGTAGGTGATTACAGACCAATCTCTTTGACTGGTATGGGTGTCAAGTTTCTGTCTAAGATGGCTGCTAATAGATTCCAGGAGTTGATCATGATGTGCGTTCATAAAAACCAGTATGGTTTTATTAAATCTAGGACTATTCAGGACTGCATTGGCTGGACCTTAGAGTATCTGCATCAATGCCATTAGTCTAAGAGGCCCATCTTAATTCTAAAGCTTGAATTTGAGAAGGCTTTTGATTCCATTGAGCATGAAGCTATTTTTGAGATTATGAAATATAAAGGGTTTAATGCAAAATGGAACAGTTGGGTAAAGGAATTGTTAACCTCTGGAACTTCTCCAGTTCTTTTTAATGGTGTGCCTGGTAAGAAATTTGTCTGTAAAAAAGGTGTGAGGCAAGGTGATCCTATTTCACCCCTTCTCTTTGTCCTGGCTACAGATTTATTGTAGTCTGTGGTTAATAATATGCATCAAAAAGGGGAGCTTCAATTGCCCATTCCTTGTCATGACAAAGATTACCCAATTGTGCAGTATGTTGATGACACATTGATAGTTGCTCCAGCTGATGAACACCAATTATTGGAACTTAAGAGAATGTTGTTAGTCTTCTCACAATCAACTGGTCTTGATGTAAACTATCATAAATCATATATGGTCCCAATTAAAGTCTCACAAGAGGAAACTGAGAGATTAGCATCCATCTTTGGTTGTCAAGTGGGGAAGATGCCCTTTACATACTTGGGCTTGCCCGTGGGAACAACTAGACCTGCAATGTCTGATCTTATGCCCCAGGTAACCTCCATGGAGAGGAGAATGACAACTAGTTCATTTATCCTTGCTCAGGGTGGTAGATTACAATACCTTAATTCTACTCTATCATCATTGCCAATCTTCTTCCTTTGTAGCTTGTTTAGCCCACCTGGTATGTTGAAGCAACTACAGATAATTCGGAGGCAATGTCGGTGGAGGAAGAATAGGCAAGAGCCTGCCCCTTTCTTGGCTGCTTGGGAGTTAATTTGCAGACCCAAGAATAAAGGTGGTCTAGGCATTCTTGATCTTGGTTTTGAAAATGTGGCTCTGCTGTTGAAGCATGTTAACAAGTTCCTTAGCAAAGCAGATATTCCTTGAGGGCACCTCATTTGGAATTCTTACTATTAGGAGCTTGTACCCCAAGGAACAGACTCATGTGGGTCTTTTTGGTGGAAGGACATTCTCAAGCTGATTGACTAGTTCAGAGAGGTTTCTCGGGTTGATATCAATGAAGGAGATACTACTTTTCTGGCAGGATAAGTGGAAGGTGGGTGATTCTGTGATGCCTCTGCAACATAGATTCCCAAGGTTGTTTTCCTATGTCAAGGACACTTTGGTGTTAGTAAAAGAAGTTTTAAATAATTCCAACCTACTATCATGGTTTCACTTGCCTCTCTCTGGGCAAGCCAATGAAGAGCTTCAGGCTTTGCAAAATCTACTTCAAAGTCATGACAGGCAACCTGACTTGAAAGATGTTTGCTCCTGTCATGGTACTAGTAAATCTTTTACTCCCAAGCAGTTCCACATTTCTAGGTTTATTAACCATACTTTCAACCCTATTCTGCCCTGGATTGGGAAAAGTTGCTGCACCATGAAAATAAAAGTTTTTTCTTGGATGCTCATTATGGATAGATTAAACACCAATGATATGGTGGAAAGAAGGCATGTGCATATTGATGATGGAGTTAATTCTGTGCTCTGCCCCACACACACCAGGGAAGATAGGGACCATCTTTTCTTCAATTGCAACTTCAGTCAGAGGGTTTGGGACTTCTCGCAGATTGATTGGTCTGCAGGAAACTATATGGATCACGTTACCCTAAATGCTAAGCGGAGTTTTGCACAACCTTTATTTGCTGAGGTGGTCTTCACAGCTTGTTGGAATATTTGGATCATCAGGAATGGGAAAATTTTCATGAAAGAGGGGCCTAGTTTTAACAGATGGAGAGGGGCTTTTATACATGACATGTACCTTCTTTCTCATAGAATTAAGGTGAGGCATAAGGAGGACCTGGTTAGATGGGTCTCTTTTCTCCCCCCATAATTGTTTCTTCCTTTTTCTGTAGTTTGTAAATAGTTAGTTTTTCTTTTTTTCTGCCCTTGGTTACTACTGGTAGCCCTTGTAATTCTTGTACCTCTTTTTTATTAATAAAAAGGCTGTGAGGGAGTTTACCCTACAGTGTCCAGTCAAAAAAAATGCTGGTGTTTCTCATCATCATTGTCAGTGTTGAAGAACGAAGAAGATTTTTTTTCTAATCTTGCTCCGTTCTCTTCATCATTCATCGATCTAGCTTCATGCCATCCTCATGATTGTTTTGGATTGCGAAAATTCTTTTCATACCCATCCATATCATAATTGTTTTAGATTGCAAGAATTCTTTTCATAGTCGTCCGAAGGCCATAATTTCAGAAGATTTCTTCGTTGTAAGTTTTCAGCTTTGTTCTCCAACTATTATAAATTTAGGCCTCTTTGTTCATCTCCATATTCTTTCGGTTCGTCGTCTAACTATTCTCTAGTCAGCTTGTGATCTCTTTGTTCTCTTGTATCAAATTCCTTCAAGTATCTTCATTCGCTTTCTAATTATTCCTAGTGATTCGTTCCCTTTCTTCATTCGCTTAAATGCTTACAGTGGCTCGTTCAAGATTCCTCTTCCGTTATCATCACATCAATTCATTCGTTATTTCCAAAATCCTACCGGTGGTGCGTTGAACACCATCCAAGTTTGCACTAAATCAATCCTTTTTCAATGAGAATAAGTAGTATGCCAAATTTGTTGCTTCTCATCAAGTTAAGTTAATGAAGGATAAGCATAACAAAACTCTTATTCTTATTTCTCCAAGATGATTTAATTTCTTCTTATGGAGTTTGTTTGTGATATCAATTGTCCGTTCTAAGTTGTTCATCTTTTTCTTTTCCGGAGTTCAAGTTTCTCATCATATCCTCACGAAGCTCCATCTAAATCATCGCAATGCTTCATCATGTTCTTTTCAACCTTCACTTTCTTCCTACCATTTCTTTTCTTACCGGAGTTCTTCATAGAGGGTCTTCATGGTGGTTCATCAAAGATTTCTTAAATTCTCGAAGTGTTCATCGACATTCTTGTAGGAGGTTTGTTGAACCGACATCGACCTTCAATGCCCATGAGAGATGCTCCTCGGGATCGTTGCTTCCGGAGAACTTGGGCATGGTGAACTTGAGCTTGCGAACATTGTTCTTCATCATGTTGACAATGGTGTGGCCGCACTTGGCGAGGAGTATGGTCTTCAATTTCATGCTCCTCATGATGGACTTGCGGATTAGGATGCGGCATGTGTGCCCGGTTCCTTCTTTCTGGTTGCCCTTTATGGCGAGTAGCTTCATCTTGTCATTCTTGATGAAGTGCTTCTTCTTGTTCACGCACTTGACGGTTGTGTTCAGCGATGGCTCTAGTGACCTCGCGGAGTGCGCGTTGTGCTTCGAGGGCTTGTACTGACGGTGCTTTTGTTCTTGTCAGATTGCATCGCCATCTTGAGGTGCTTGACATTGCGCTTGTGGAGGTTGATGTTGGTCCATGGCGTCTTGTTCTTGGCCTCTCGCTCTTTCACGTGCTCGGACTCGGTCTTGCAAACCATTGAATGGACTGGATTTTCTTGAGCTTGGAAATTCTTACTGTCGGTGTGTCCAAGATAACGAGATGGAGGAGGACTTGCATCGGAGGAAGAGTGGTGACTTGAGTGGCGCCGACATGATGACGAGGTGGCGGAGGACGCGTGGCTCACGATCATGTTGCGGAACTCTTGATGAGGACACCAATAGCATTGTTACACCCACAGCCCCTACTGTTATACATACTTGACCAATTACTAGAGCTCATGCACGCCACTTGAATTACGAGGTACTTTTGTTTCTTGGTAACAATTCTAATGTTCATGAGAATATGATGCTGCCTAAAATGGATAAATTTGTGTTGATTACTAATGAAGGGCCTAGCATGGACAAGAGGGACAAACATTGGAGCAGAAACAAGCATGGAGATGAAAGCGCACGTGAATGGAACCAGAACGGCGTTTCTAGTGCAGATTTCCGTGCATTGAAGCCTCCTTGATGACATAAAAGGACATGGACAAAATATACAAGATGCCATTTTATAAATTTTGCCCATCACTTATAATATGTGTCGCGCCACCTTATTTTTGGGTCAAACCCATGTGATTTTGAAATACTTGAGTATAGGCTATTTTTAGAGTCTGTATGTGTGGGGAAACAACCGTTAGGGTTGGTTTCGGACACCTCCTACAAGGGGTCACAAAATTCCCCTCTCTTCCTACATATATGCATCCCTTAGGGTGTCGTTTAGACTTTGGGTTTTGTTTCGATTAAAGTTCACCATAGGTGCAACTTCGCGTACTTCATTTGTGTTCAACGACCAGACAAAGACGTCACAGAACCCAAGTTTCATCAATAAATCTATCCTCTTATATTTGCCATATCTAGATTGCAATATCAGTTTCTTGCTTGTTCTTCGTTTGCTCGCAGGAAATAGACACTTGTGGTCAAGTTGATCATGCTCTGGCGTGGTCAATAACCTCTCAAAGTTGGTTTACCGATTGCTAAGTCGCGACATCGTCGCACATTCGTAGTTGGATCGTCAAAGTCTATGGCTTCAAAATTAGTAATCACCATCTCATCAAAAGACGGTACCCGTTTGCCTCTAGCAAGTGGTATCAGGTTTCTAGGTTGCTCGGCTAGATTTTCCAGTTTTTTGTAGTTTAGATCGCATCTGTTCTTCATATCTACAGTCCACGAAAAAGCCACAACAAAATTAGGGTTAGTTCATCATATCCAAAAAAGTCAGAGCCATTGCATAATCTTTTCAGTGTTTTTATTTGTTGAATTTTGGGTTGCATCATCGTGTTAATTTGTTGGTCTTAGTGTCTAGTTCTTTAAAGGTTCGAGTTCTGTTCACACATTGTCACATCGCCGCCGCACCATCATCATCGCCTCAGCCATATACCACCACCACTTATCCGCTACTTCCTTAGAGTCCATATACCACCACCGCTCCGAGTCCATATAGCACTACCGCTCTGAGTCCATGTACCACCATTGATCCAAGTCCATATACCACCACCGATCCAGGTCCATATACCACCACCGATCCGGGTGTATATGCCACCACCGATCCGACTTCATCTCATATTGGGTTTACTTTCAAGATCCATCAATTTCCAGATTCATTTTTCCTTGTTTGAGTAGGTCTCAGATTCCATCAATCTTTTGCCATCTGTAGAACAGGTTGGTTTACAAAAAAAGAGTTTGGAAACCACCCTTCGTTTAGGCCCAAAATTTTCGAAAAACGCACTTGTCAAAAAAATTCTGGCTATCCTGTTTTTAGGTGTTTTCGAGCGTTTTGAGACATACGCCATTAAAGAAAAAAAATTGAGCAGTTTCCAAATTTTGGTCTAGGCAGTCAAAAAAATTAGTCACAAAATTTTTGTGCCTATCATGTTATCTTGACTTGGGAAGAGTTTTGACACGCTCGCCATTGGAGTGATTTCCACAAAAAGAAGAGCACAAAAAAATTCAGAGTGATATGCCCATGTTTCTGTGCCGCACTGTGACTTTGTTAGTGTTCTAGGCTCGCATCTCTAGCATGGTCTGGCCTAGGACCACCACAGTACCATTGTTGAGTGTTTATTCAACTTTGCATCTCTAAATTGATTATTGATGACATTTTGCTACCATATTATAATCCATCCCAGCTCCACATACATCTACATCGTGCGGTTGACTCTCCCTGGTAATCGCTCTATCCAAGCTTTGAGAGTTTTGACTACAACAGTTGCTGATCACCGCCTATTGCTGGGTAAGAACTGGTAAGAATTTGAGATATGCTTGACGGATTTGTGGCACCCCACCACCGCCACTTTTTAGTAGTCTATAGGATCATATTCTTCTATGTTTCTATTGCTACTAACAATGAAAGAATCATAAGTGCAAAATCTGGACTTGAAGAACATGACTAAGAAGGAACTACATGATAAATTTCAACAAATGTTGGGTGAACAGGTGCAAGACGTGGTGCTTAGCTTTGGAAAGGCACTTGAGAGGATTGATGACATTGAGAAGACAATTGACACCAAGTTGGATGCCAAATTCGATGAAGTACTCGCGCATCTCCCACAACCACCAGCCGCCTCTACTTCACCATTGCAACAGCATCAACAACGACCTCCACGTCGCGATCCAGCAGGACGAGCGAGGTGTGTTCCTCTTGAGCCAGTAGAATCTTCTGATGCCGCTGCTACTACTGTTGATGCTTTTGTAGCTCCAGCTGCTACTATAGGGGAGGAGGACTACTACGAGGATGAGGTTGATCAAAATCAGAACTACGTGCAACCACCAGCACCACCACCACCACCAGGTCATCCTCATGCATATAATCACAAAGGTAGGGCTGCACCACCACCTCAGGTATGATATTATGACCATATTCCTGGACTGAAATAGATTATTCCACCATTTGAGGGTAGACACATTCTGGTGTCTATCTTAATTGGGAGTTAGAAACGGAACAATGTTTCACATGCTTACAATATCCTGAGGATAGATGTGTTGTTGCTGCTTTTTGTGAATTCGGTAGTTTGGCCTATCTTTGGTGGTCTGAACATTGTAGATTATATCAGGATAATATCCCTACTACTTGGGCTGCTTTGAAAACTTCTATGCGTACTTGTTGGGTTCCACCATAATATCAACGTGAATTACTTCAAAAAATGTAGCGTTTGAGACAATGGAAAAATTATGTAGAGGAATATTATGAGGAATTACAAACTGGCATGATTAGATGTGGTATTGTTGAGGATAATGAGGCTATGCTTGCATGTTTTATGGGTGGATTAAGTAGAGAGATTCAGACCATTTTAGAGTATAAGGAGTATAACAATATCACTCATTTATTCCATCTTGCTTCTAAGCTGAACGCGAAGTGCAGGATCGACAGGCATTGGCGCGAACTAACTTTTCTGCAGGTCGACCTTTATCATGGACACCGCGTGCATCCTATACTTCCACACGTTCTACTGCACCGACACCTCCGTCAGCTGCCACCTCCAACTGTGATACAAGAAATCAGGCACAACCACGACTACCTGCCAAAAGCATACCTTCTTGGACTGCACAGAGTTCTTCTTAATCCATGGCATCATTAGGGCAAACACATGATATTATTTGTCATTGTTGCAAGGGTAGAGGTAATTATGCGAGAGAATGCCCACCTAAGCATTTGATGATTGCTACTAAGGATGGTGGGTATGAGCTCACTAGTGACTATGATGAGGAGACTTTGGCTTTTATTACAAGGGAAGAACATGTTGGAGATGATTTTGAACAGGAGACACAATACATGGCTGCTGAAGACAGTGACAGGTACAAAAGTTTAGTTGCTCAACATGTTTAGAGTGTGCAGGTCACGCAAGTTGAGCAAAATCATAGGCACAATTTGTTCCATACAAAGGGAGTTGTGAAGAAACGTTATATTCACGTCATCATAGATGGAGGGAGCTGCAACAACTTGGCTAGCATGGAGATGGTGGAGAAGTTGTCTCTCACCACAAGACCACATCCGCATTGTTACTACATCCAATGGTTCAACAACAGCGGCAAGGTTAAGGTAACACGTACGGTTCGTGTGCATTTAGTTATCGCTACATATGCTAATTATGTTGATTGTCATGTGGCACCCATGCAAGCATGTTTCTTATTACTTGGTAGACCATGGCAATTAAATAAAAATTATGTACACCATGGTTGAAACAATGAGTATACTCTTGTTCATAAGGATCAACATATTACTTTGCTTCCTATGACTCCGGATTCCATTTCAAAAGATGATATTAATCGAGCTAGTAAAGCAAACTGGAGCAAAATAAGAGTGAAAACCAGATAGTGGCAAAATGTTTGAGAAACAAATGAAACCTAATAATAAACCATCTAGTGTTGCTTCTGAAATTAAATTCAAAAGTGGATGTTTACTTGCCACTAAATCTGATATTGATGATCTAGATTGCAGTATATCTGTATGCTATGCTTTTGTGTGCAAAGAGGCATTATTTTCATTCGAGGACGTGCCTTCCTCTTTGCCTCCTGCTATCACTAACATTTTGCAGGAGTTTGCTGACGTCTTTCCACAAGACGTGCCACCAAGATTACCACCTATTCGAGGGGTTGAGTATCAGGTTGACTTAATTCCCAGTGCATCGCTACCCAACCATGCACCACACCGTACCAATCTAGAGGAGATGAAGGAGGTTATGCGTGAAGTACATGAGCTGCTCGGCAAAGGTTGTATACGTGAATCCCTTAGTCCTTGTGGTGTTCCTATTATTCTAGTGCCGAAAAAGGATGGTACATCGCGTATGTGTGTTGATTGTAGATGCATTAATAATACTATTATTCGTTATCATCATTCTATTCCTAGGCGAGATGATATGCTTGATGAATTAACTGACTCTACTATTTTCTCCAAAGTTTATTTTGCATAGCGGATACCATCAAATTTGTATGAAATTGGGTGATGAATTGGAAAAAGGCATTTAAAACTAAGTTTGGATTACATGAGTGGTTTGTCATGCCTTTTGTGTTAACTAATGCACCTAGTTACTTCATGATATTAATGAACGAAGTTTTACATGCTTTCATTGGACGATTTGTGCTAGTGTATTTTGTTGATATACTGATTTATAGCAGATCTTTGGAGGAACATTTAGAACATTTACTTGTTGTTTTTATAGCTCTATGTGATGCACGTTTGTTCGGTAACCTCGGGAAGTGCACCTTTTGCACCGACCTAGTGTCTTTTCTTGGCTATGTTGTTACTCCACAGGGAATCGAAGTTGATAAAGCCAAGATTGAAGCTATTGAGAGTTGGCCCCAGCCCCAAATGGTCACACAAGTGAGGAGTTTTCTTGGACTTGCTGATTTCTGTAGGCATTTTGTGATAGATTTTAGCACCATTGCTGCACCTCTCAATGAGTTACAAAGAAGGATGTGCCTTTTGTTTGGGGTAGCACACAGGAAGAAGCCTTCACGGTATTGAAAGCTAAGTTGGCACATGCTCCTTACTCCAACTTACTGATTTTAATAAGACTTTCGAGCTTGAATGTGATGCTAGTGGAATTGGATTAGGAGGTGTGTTATTACAAGATGGTAAACCTGTTTCATACTTTTCTGAAAAATTGAGTGGGCCTAGTCTGAATTATTCTACTTACGATAAGAAATTATATGCTCTTGTTCGGACTTTGGAAACATGGCAACATTATTTATGGCCCAAAGAATTTGTTGTACATTCTGATCATGAATCTTTCAAGCACATTAAAAGTCAAGAAAAACTGAACCATAGACACGCTAAATGGGTTGAATTCATTGAGACTTCCCCTTATGCCATTAAACACAAGAAGGGAAAAGAAAATGTTATTGCTGATGCATTGTCTAATCGTTATACTATGCTTTCACAAATTGACTTTAAAATATTTGGTTTGGAGACCATAAAAGATCAATATGTTCATGATGCTGAATTTAAAGATGTGTTGTAGAATTGTAAAGAAGGGTGAGCATAGAACAAGTTTGTCATCAATGATGGATATGTGTTCCATGCTAACAAGCTATGCATTCCAGCTAGCTCCATTCGTCTTTTGTTGTTACAGGAGGTGAATGGAGCAGGATTAATGGGACACTTTGGCATGGAGAAGACGGAGACGTAATTGCTACACATTTCTTTTGGCCAAAGATGAGATGGGATGTTGAGCTTTCTTTTGCTCGCTGCGCTACATGTCAAAAAGCTAAGTCGCGACTCAATCCTCATGGTTTATATATGCCTTTGCCTATACCTAGTGTTCCGTCGGAGGATATATCTATGGATTTTCTTTTAGGATTACCTCGAACAAAGAAGGGGAGGGATAGCATATCTGTTATTGTGGATAGATTTTCGAAAATGGCACACTTCATAACATGTCAAAAAATCTACGATGCTACTAATGTTGCGGATTTGTTCTTTCGTGAAATTATTCGCTTGCATGGTGTGCCAAATACTATTGTTTCAGATCGTGATACTAAATTTCTTAGCCACTTCTGGAGATGTTTATGGGCTAAGTTGGGGGCAAAACTACTTTTTAGTACTAATTGTCACCCAAAACTAATTGACAAACTTAATTAGTCAATAGAACTTCTTAGGGTTGTTTTGAAGAATAACTGTAAAATGTGGGAAGAATGCTTACCTCATATTGAGTTTCCTTATAATTGTTCGGTGGATTCTACAAAAAAGATGTGTCCTTTTGAAGTTGTGTATGGTTGTCACAGCACTAGCTTAGTCCTTGCCTGTCATTGCTTAAGCATCCATGTCATCATGTTGAAGTACAAGAAATTTGACATGGGGATTGATAAACCCTAGCATAAATTTAATTTAAATATGTTCAAATAATATATTTTTCAAAGAAATCAAAATGCCCTTTGAAAATGTTCATCATTTCTGATAAAGGTGAAAACCTCTGCCAAAAATGATGAGCATATTTCTTGGCCATTTATGGATTTTTGAATTAACCCATACTATATTTGAATTGGGGCATTTGAATTCTATAAATATTTTAAATGCTCCAAATATTTTGGAATCATTTGTGAGCCTTGGGAATAATCCAAATAGTGTCCACAATTTGTCTCAGGAGTTTTTTTAAATGAATTAGTATTTCTACTAATTCAAATCAGAAAAAAATAAAAAAAATAAAACAAACGAGAGAGAGAGAGAGAGAGAGAGAGAGAGAGAGAGAGACCTGTTTACCTGAAACCAACCTGGGCCAACTTACCTAGCCGGCCCAGTCGGCCAGCCCAGCCACCTGGGACAACATTGTTGGCCCAGATGCCCCCCCATCTTCAACCTCCTGCCAGTGGGAAGGAGGGCATGTGGCCGCCATGCGCGCACACGCGCGCTCCACCTCCCCGATGTCGCACAGGACACCACGTAGTCCCTTGTTCCCCCTCAACCTCTCCCCTCCTCGTAGCTCTCTCTCCTTCCCCATGCACTCTTCCCTAGAGGAGTGCGCTGACGCCGCTCGCCGTCCGCACGCCCACCGCCGTTGTCTCCCTCCCCTGTGCTGTCTAGAAGAACCACCTTCTCCCCTCTTTCTATTCACCGACTTGCATGACACCGGAAGCTCCTGGACTCTACTAGCACCGTCGTTCCCCTCGTCAGGCACCAAAGATCATCATCATCGATTCGCCATCCCGAGAGCCTCCCAAGCCCATGGAGCTACTCTTCGACCCTGCTATGAGCTTCTATGTCGTTCCCCTTGCTTCCGCGCTCTTTTGCCTCGCCTAGGCCGTAGCTCCGCCGAAGCAGTGAGCTCCTCGCCACCGGCGATGACACAGTCACCGGCACGGTCACTGCAGCCCATGTCCGAGCACACTAGCATGCTTAGAACCTCATTGCAAACCCTTAGCTACCACCAACTCCTCCTCCCGAATACCCTAGCGATGAACCCGACCTCACCCAAACTCCGGCCACCGCAAAGCTTGACGCCATCGTCCACTTAGGTCACCAGAGCCGCTACCGCATGCACCACTCGATGCGGATGAGACCCAGCTTCATGTAGATGGTCTCTGCCGGCTGTTTGGTCGTCAGAGTAGGAAACCTAATGCACTCCACCGCACCTGGCCTCGCCGGTGTCAAACCGCCGATGGGATTGACCCTTTTTGATCGGGGGTTTGACCACCCCGAGTCAATGACGTGTGGGCCCAAGCCTCTAACTAAATTAGGTTTAGTGTTAACCCAGTGCTAATTAACCATGTTAATTAGATGTGAGACTGACGAGTGGGTCCCAGCCGACAGGTTTGACCTAGGTTGGCGCTTTTGACCCGTTGACATCACACTGTCGTCATGCTGGCGCAGTTAACATTTTCGGGATTAAAAATAATCAAGGAAATGTTAGAAAATGTTTTTAACTTCAAAACTTCATATTCAACTGTAACTTCAAATGAAATAATTTATATATGAAAAATTATCGCAAATATTCAAATAATCTATTTATGGCATTGTCGTGCATGTTTGAACAACCTAAACCTGCTGTTTATGACAATTTGAATAAATGGCTTTTGAAATGCCTTACATGGGGTTTGAATTCGAATCTTGTGTTCAAACCAATTCCATTTAAATCGTTGCTAGTTGCATTAGCTCAAATCACAGCATGTTGCCTTGTCATAATCATGCATCACATTGTTGCATTGCATTGATTGTGTTTCTCCTCTATTTGCCGGTGTTGTTCTCCCTCGGTAGACGATGTCCCGGTGATGAGTTCGATGACACTAATGAAGGGCTATATTATCTTCATAAGTGTCAAGCAAGCAAAACTCCCCTTGATCACTCCGATACAATCCCACTCTCTCGCTCCTGGTCTCTTCAACTGCATTAGGACGATAACGATTCAACTGTTACATGTTGCGGTAGTTGAACCCCTTTTCCTCTGCATGACCTGTCTTTGCCATAGTAAATAGTTGAAACCCACTAGCATGAATAGGAGTTGTTTGAGCCATGATGTGCCTACTCATTTATGCCTGCTATGCTTGGAGTTGCATCAGTCCTGATTCATCTTGGATGGATTGGAATTGTGTGAACATGTCCTACTATTGAGAGCTAAGTGTGTGAACACGATTTGGTAAATGTAGCGATGAGAGGCCATGTAGGAGTACATGGTGGGTTGTCTCATTGAAACCATCCTCAGGAACTGAGTTCTGTGTTTGCGATCCAAGACCAGCTACTACCACATGTTGGGCCCTGAAATATGACCCCGCTCGACTTATTAACCCCCATGTCATCTGTCCAGGAGTTGCAAGTAGTATTTGGTGTTTGTAGCATGCTGGAGGCCATGTGTAGCACTGACCGGAGGGTGAGCTATGATGTGTTAGGCAAGTGGCACGGTGTACCGAGTCACCTGTTTGGTGCCTCAGGAACCCTGCACACATCATTAGGGGCAGTAGTGGAAACCTCGGTCGGACTACCTGCGGATGGAACCTAAATTGGCGATAAACCTGGACTAGAGACTTGTGTGGTTAGTCAGGTCATGGTCTATGCCCACGTCAGCTTTTGCTTGAAGTCTGCCGAGCACATATCGTGTGCAGATGCTAAGTGGTGTAAACATGTGTGAAGACGTACACCCCTGTAGGGTTATAAATGATCTATTCGAATAGCCACATCCGTGGTAATGGACTATTGGGTTGCTTACGCATTTCATAGACAAGTGAAAGTGGATACTCTAAAATGCACAAGATAAGCGTGAGTGCTATGGATGGCCTTCTCGTAGGGAGACGGGGGCGGATCCATAGTGGTGTATTGATATGGTGAATATGTGGACTCTTGTGCGCCACCTCAAAGAGTTACCAGCAGTCATAGTACAAGATAGCCAATGAGTCAAAGCTGGCTTGCTACAGTTAAACTCCACCACCCCTTTGTTGATACTGATGAATATGTGGCTAGTTCTGATGTAATTCTTGCTAGGTACATTTGTACTCACGTTTGATTAATTTATGTTTTTGCAGAGAGACTTCAGTCTCACTAGTAGTTCCACATGGACTTCGACGTTTAGCTTGTTACCTTAGCTACAATCTTGTACCCTTGGGAGGGTCTTGTAGATAGTCAGGCTTCTCAGCCTTTTTCATTTCTAGTTGTTTGTACTCAGATATGTTATGCTTCCATTGCTTGTATACTCTGTATGTTGGGTCATGTTACCCATGATTGTAATTCTTACAATGGATGACTCTTCGGAGGCTTCTGAATAAATACTTTGAGTAGTAGAGTTTTGTTGTGATGTCATGTTGTATTTGCACATATCGAGCATATTGTGTTTATGATTTTGAAATGCTTGGTTTGTGTGGGATCCGACAATCTAGTTGTTTATTCTTGGTAGCCTATCTTATGGGGAAATGTCTCCTAGTGCATCCACTGAGCCATGGTAGCTTGCTACTGCTCCGGAACACATGAGATGATCGGCATGTGTCCTTCTTTGCTCCTGTGTCTGTCCCTTCAGGGAAATGTGACGTGTTGTTCCTTTAAGTACTTGTAGCTTGCTACACTTGGGTTCATATGGTGATTACCCACATGTCCATTGCTGGGTCATGTATGCATGTCCCTGTAGGTTAGTGCCACCTTGGGTTTACGACTAGTCATGTCAGCCCGGGCTCTCTCTCATATGGATGCTAGCGACACTATCATATACATGAGCCAAAAGGCGCAAACAGTCCCGGTCCAGGTAAGGTGGCACCCGTGTGATAGCGTGCGTGAGTCACAAAGTGATATGATGTGTTACATGCTAGATTGGTGTGACTTAGGATCGGGGTCTTGACAATGGTTTCCTACCTCGTGCACCCATTGATTTATTGCCTCTTCCATCTTCGAAGAAGGTTAATTGTGAGGCTAAACAACATGCTGAATTGATCTAAAAAAGTATGAGTTAAATAAGAAGAACATTGAGCGTATGAATGCTAAATATAAGCTTGCTGGAGATAAGGGTAGAAAACGTGTTGTCTTTGCACCTGGAGATCTTTTTGTCTTACATTTGCGTAAGGATAGGTTTCCTGATTTGCACAAATCAAAGATAATTCCATGTGCCGATGGTCCTCTTAAGGTGTTAAAGAAAAGAAATGATAATGCATATGTACTTGAGTTGCCTTCAGATTTTGGAGTTAGTCCCACTTTTAACATTGCAGATTTGAAGCCCTATTAGGGTGAGGAAGATGAGGTTCCTTCAAGGACGACTTCATTTCAATAAGAGGATGATGATGAGGACATCAATACCATTGTTACACCAATAGCCCCTACTGTTATACATACTGGACCAATTACTGGAGTTCGCGCATGCCAATGGAATTACCATGTACTTTTGTTTCTTGGTAACAATTCTAATGTTCATGAGAATATGATGTTGCCTAAAATGGATAGATTTGTGTTAATTACTAATGAAGGGCCTAGCATGCACAAGAGGGATGAACACTGGAGCAGAAACAAGCATGGAGATGAAGGCAGGCGCAAAGGGAACCAAAACGTTGTTTCTAGTGCAGATTTTAGTGCTTTGAAGCCTCCTTGATGACATACAAGGACATGGACGAAATATACAAGATAACCTTTCATAAATTTCGTCCATAGATTATAATAGGTGTTGCGCCACCTTATTTTTGGGCTAGGCCCATGTAATTTCGAAATACTTGAGTATAGGCTATTTTTAGAGTCTGTATGTGTGGGGAAACAAGAATTAGGGTTGGTTTCGGACACCTCCTGCAAGATGTCACGAAATTCCCCTCTCTTCCTCCATATATATAGCCATGAGGGCGTCAATTAGACTTTGGGTTTTGCTTAGATTAAACTTCGCCATCGCTGCAACTTCCCGTACTTCATTTGTGTTCAACAACCAGACAAAGACGTCATAGAACCCCACATTCATCAATAAAGCTTTACTCTTATATTCGCAATATCCAGATTGCATTATTAGTTTCTTGCTTGTTCTTCATTTTCTCACAGGAAATAGACCCTTGTGGTCAGGTTGATCGTGCTCCGACATGGTCAATAACTTCTCGGAGTTGGTTTAGCGATTGCTAAGGCGCGACATCCTCGCACGTTCATAGTCAGATCGTTAAAGTCTACTCCTCCAAAAATGATAATCACCATCTCATTGAAAGACGGGACACCTTTGCCTCAATATTCCATTTGGGTGGTGAGCTTGGCGTCGAGGTACTACCGGTTTCGTGCTTCCGATTGGCGTAGGTTGGTGGCGAGTTGCTCGATACGGTCACCCAAAGCTTCACTTTCTTGATGGAGGGCTCATTGGGCGATGAAGAAGTCATTTTTGGTGACGTAGTCACGTTCGTCATCTTGATCCTCAAAGAGTCGGTTCGTGGGTTCCCCAAAGATGTTATCCTAACCAAGTGTTGGTGAGTAGGAAAGTGAGAGAACAATACCAAAGTTACATTTTCCGAAGATTGAGGGTGTATCGAGTATCACTCAATAGAATGCTATAATAGGAGGATTGGTACCAGGTTTTTTTGTCATACCTACAAGCAAAGGCTTATGGAGTAGCCTGGTTAGGACGAGTGGCACAAAATTCAAGGAAGTGTTAGCCAAGATATCGATAATGTTGAAAAGATGCACAAATTGCAAGTAAGGCATATAGATCAAACCCAAGGTTATCACTAGGAACACACACATAGAAGATAAATGAGATCCGCACAACCAAGGAGTGAGCTCTGAATGTGGAACCACGAAAGAATACTCTTGTTGTACGGATACTAGAGAGACACTAGCTTGATTGCTCAAATGGGCTAGATAAGCTTGTGCACCAACCTATGAGAGAAAGGATCCATCTACAATCACGAGTATGCTTATGTATGTATGAACCGAGATGATGAAACTAGGCAAAATGGATCAATGCTAATGATTACAAGCTCTTTGTTTATCTTTTCTTTTGCTTAAAAGCTTTTTTACTATACCACAATGCTTGATATTCGAGCTGAAGTATGAGCAAAAAAATGTGATATGTGCGGGAGAGACGTAACCCTAACCGTGCACAAATAGCGTCGCCGGCAATTCTCAACTCGCTACTCTCGATGGCTAAGTGAAACAAAGTGGCTTGAGGCTATGAAATTTAATGGCAAGGTACAAAGTTAAGATGTCGTCAAAGTTATCGTCCTTGCTTATGGTAGTATGAGGATGAAGTGGTCAAGGTTGATGCGGAGTCTGAGTCGATGACGAGTTGCGGTGATTTCAAAGTCAAACCGACCCTAAGTAGCCGAAACACCTTAGGACACGGTGAAACCGCAACTCAAAACTCAAATACCAATGGGAAATAGTGCAGAAAGCGAATGGTGCTAGTGGGATGACAAAAAGAGGAAAAAATGGTTGTGGCCAAAAAGTTATGTAGGGGCCGTTTGCACGGGGTAAGTTGAGCCCATGTGCACGTGTCCAGTGGGCATGGGGACCTGATCACCCGTGCGCACGAGGTGCTTGATGTGAAAGAACACCTTCGGATGTGTGTGCATTTTCAAAAATTCGGCCAAAATCATCGGTGGGATGTATGGGGGAGGTGTGTAAGGGGTAGATCCACTTTCCAACCACGAAATTCATGGACCAAATCAACAAAATCTCGCAAGATTTAACAAATTGCATGAAAAATTTTGTGGCTATTTTTGTGGGGATTTTCGACTTGGGATAAAAACAACAAAAGTAGGCTAGAATATGAGGGGTAGGGACTCCAATATGTGAATCAACCATGGCTCATGACACCAAGATGTTGTAGGGTGGAACCCTAAGTGAAGATCTTTTCACACTTGAAGGGGAAAAGGGGATGACCCCAAGAACACAAATGGGAAATCACTCAAACAAAACCTAATCACACATCCACTAGAGTAGCATAGTTAAGATCCACAAGAATACAAGATCACTCCAAGGAAACAACACAAAGGAAAGGTTCTTCCCACTCCTAAGGAGGTGAGGTCTTGTTGATAGTCTTCTCCAAAATTAGGTCTTGATATCCACTTTGGATCCTCTCCTAAGAGGTCTAGATTTCCATGAGGGGTGGTAGAAGGAGCGAACCTTTATCAATGTCTAACATATACTTTTCTAACCCTAACAAATGTCTTAGACATGGAATATATAGCTAGAGGGAGGAAGGGGGCGACTTGGGAGGCAAGGAAGGGACCACGGCCGAAACCAGGGAGGCCCGTGCGCATTGGCGTCCCGTGTGCACGGTACACGCCCGTGCACACGAGGTCTCAAGTCCGTTCGCACGGGGTGGTGTGTCTCGTTTACGTAGGCTCCCTAGGTGGCTAGTGTGCACGAGGTCTCGGGGGGCCATGGGCACGGGGACATGGGAGGTGCAGCCTTCATCTTCTTTCGTTCCTTATCCTTCCTCGTGGCCTTGGGGTGCTTCTCCTCCTCTTTCGGGGTGTCCCTTAGCTGATTGGTGGCATTGGTCTTCATATCTAATTACACATAGCATGTTTTGGTAAGGTAGCATCCAAGTTCCATTTATATCCATATCAATCTCGAGTAGGAGTGAGTTCACCTCAGTTTCAATAGTGCGTGCCCGTGATCTTGTCATGGGTCAACATGGTGCTTGATGTGTTGTTGTAGAGTCCATGGGGATGATGGAAGGATGTTCTACATCAGAAGGTGTGTCCTCAATGACCATGTTGTGATACACCTTATGTGATCTCTTGTTGCAGCACCAGCAACACACATAAATAGTTCGGAGAGCCATGGAGGTGATGTGGAAGCTACTCAACCCTTTGATTGCCTGAAGACGAAGTTACTCAAGTGCGGTGCAGCTGTGGAGCAGGCGCTCCATGTCATCCTTTGGGATGCATACGACAACAAGCTCGAGGTGCTTCAGTCATGGTAGAAAATGAGCGTGCGCATCATTAATCATGGGGAAATGGCAGTTCATTAACCTGGAGAGGCACAACGTTGGTGCGAGGTAGAGCGCGGATGGTGGCAGCGAGCGCATATGCCCATCATTAAAACTCAGCTCCTCGAGTTGATCTAGGGAAAGGGATCATAACCACTCGTCAAGCTTGTCTCGGTCCTTGTCATTGGAACAGAACTTGCTCGTGATAATGCCTCTGATTGGGCCATGGTGCCTTCCAAGAATCTAGGACAATGTGTCCAAGATTTTGCGATAGCCATGGCAGAGGTTGTGGATGTTGATGAGGTCAAGAGGGGTGGAGTTCCATAGGGGGAACCACCCACTACTAGGGAAAACCTTATACATAGAACTTTAGGAGTAGTGCTTGTCAAAAAAGCACGCTACTGCTACACAGCAGTAGCGTGTGCAGAATAACCACGCTGCAGATACATATATAGCAGTAGCACATCTCATTGTAAAAGCGCTACTACTAAAATTCCCACCACTAAGCCGATAGGCTACACATAGTAGTAGCGATCTTTTGGAAACCGCGCTACCGCTAATATTATTATAGCAGCGCGTTTAGTTGTAAGGCGCTACTACCGACGAAAAGAAAATAAATGAAAAACAAATAGAGTAAATGAAAATGAAAGAGATAGAAAAGGGAGAAAGGAAAAAAATAAAATTTAAATAAAAATAAATGAAAAGGGGAAAAAAGGAGGCAGGCATAGCAGTAGCGCGTTTGCTGAAATGCACTATAGCTAACTTAGCTATAGTGCATTTTTGGTAATGCGCTATTGTTATGTTTCACTTAACTAGCAGTTTCCCTCCCCCCCCCCGGCCACCACTTCTCCCCCAAATCCCTCGCCCCACTTCGCCGCCATCTCCCCAATAAGCAGTCACCCCACTTTGCCGCCGTCTCCTGCCGGCGTCGACGCCCGCAACCTCACCGTCTCCCCTCGAGGTCGTGCTCCTCCTCACCGCCTCCGCCCGAGGCCGCCCTCAGCCTCACCGCCGCCGCCTATCGGGCCTCCCTCGACCTCACCGTCGCCGTCGTCGACCTCACCGCCGCCCGAGCCTGCCCCGGACCACCGCTGCCCGAGCCTGAGCCCGCCCTCCCCACCCCTGCATCCGTCGCCGAGCACCTCCCCACCACAGTCTCTCCCCTCTCTGTAAGCCCCCCACCCCTCTCCCACCCCTCCTCTCTCTCTGCATTTTAGAGCAAAATTAGTTTAGAGCAAAAGTTAGTTTATAGCAAAAAAATTAGTTTTGAGCAAAAGATGTTAAGTAGTAGATGTTAGAGCAAAAATTAGTTTAGAGCAAAAATTTTGGTTTACAGCAAAAGTTAGTTCGGGCGGTAGGGTTTAATTAGGGTTTTTTTTTCTTAGATGTTTTTTAAAGAAAAAAAATGAACAAAATGTTGTAGCAGTGCTGCTACTAGTATATAGTGATACTAGTAGATGTTAATTAGGTTAGGGAAGTAGTGGTACTAGTTGATGTTAATTAGATGCTTTTTATTTAGGGAAGTAGGGTTTTGCTAGGTTAATTGGGTTAGTAGTGCTGCTAGTAGTAGTGGTACAGTAGGTTAATTAGGTGAAGTTAAATGAATAACATAAATGAATGAAATTAGTAGTTAACTAATTTTTTTTCCTTTCATCATTATAGACCACTAAAGTAAACTGAATTTTGTTCTATTAGTAGTTAAATGAATTTTCTTCTACACTTAGTTTTTGAATTAGCTTGTGAATTTTGGACATGTGGTTTCTCGTGTGTTGCGGTGTCGAAGATGGATATTTGAACACTGTTTCCAGGGAATGAAGCCGAGTGGCCTATGTTTTGCCGTAATGTTGATTCATTTCCGTTCCGTAAAATTTCAGGTTCTCGATTTGTCCAATTTTTAGCAAAAGTCATACCGAAATTTTCCGTGAATTTTGGCATGACTTGTGCTACAAACTAGGACATATCAAGTGCCCGAGATTTGCCGCATTGGGAAGGAGTCAACGTTCCTGCAAAGCATAGGCCTTTTGTTATGTCATTATTCATTTTGTTAGGTCTAGAATTAATTGACTAGATTTAATCATAGGAAACATGGCTAGAAACGATGAAGGACAGGGTTCTGGTGACTGCGACAATGTCTACCTGGCGGCAGAGGAATTTTTGAGGGAAGCCGACGATCAACAATTGATGTTGCTGAAGACGTCACCATAGATGAGGATGAGGATGACGATGACACTCAACAGTATGTTAATACTGGCGCCTACTTAGGGTTTGAGCGTCATGAGTCGGTGCCTGAATTGTCGTCTCTGGAGTCTGAACGTATTATGGACGACCTTCCGGTAGCAAAGAAGTCTAGGAAGAGACCGAGGAAAGGCAACAAAGCTGCTTCTATGATCCATCCGCCTCAGCAGCCTCGGGTTCAAGACCGTATAGATATCCTCGGTGCGGCAAAATGGCATATCCCGATGAACCAATCCTACCTAAAGCAGCGATAGGGGCCAGATTCGGTGATTTAAGGAGACTTCATGATGATGTGCTACGGATAGGGAAAGGCCTCATCGCCTCGAAAAATCTAGGATACCCACTCTACGTGGTTAACGTGCCACGACAATTGTTGTACGTCGACACATTCCCCGCGGAGAAGTTCTTCCTTTGATTCGATTACATCTTCGACATGTTTCACTTGAAGAAGATGGATTTTACGTTTGTTCGCCTTTATGACTTGCACATGAACTACCTCATCGGGGTTGAGCAGATACCTTATATCTGTGTCGCTGACCCGTACTTCATGCACGAGGGCTTCTTGGTAGTCTGCGCAAAGCACTTTGAATATGCGAGGGACTACCTCGTCAATTTCATGCTCGCCAATTAGGACAAGGAGGTGATTCGCATGCCTTATCATCCCCTGTAAGTCATCCGCGCAGATATCCTTCCTTCGATTTCAATCATTCATTTGCACGGTGGAGGCTAATTAATGCAGCGGTGGGTGCGCTGTCCTCATCATCCTCTACAACCGATATTCCCATGCTCTTTAGTTGGACTCATCGAAGAACATTAACAATAAGGATTACACCCACATCAAGTCTGTTCTCTACAGTGCTATGTTTTACTACAGCACACGGGGTGGAGAAGTCAAGGACAAGAAGAGAAGGGACAACAGGCCCGCCTTCAGCCATAAGACCGACTTCTGCTGCATCCAGCAACCGAGTGATTCTCTTAATGATGGATTCTATGTCCTACACCACATGCTGGAGTACAGATTGGATCACCAGAACCTTCGCTTGTCACCTAGATCCGGTGATGCCCATATTCTGCAATGGGCAAAGAACTTTGGAGATATCGAGGATCACCGACTTCGAGATGAGTTCTATCACATCCAACATGAACTTGCCCAAATCATCATGAAGGAGGTCGTTGAAATAACAGGGATGTTCTATGAAGAAGGACAAATGTCGTGGGAAGACGTCCGAACACGCGTAGCCTCTCAGCGTTTCGACCTGAAGCCTTTCACTAAGCTCGGGGACTATCTCCCTGACATGGGTGGATGGCACAACATGTAGTGATTGTCGATATATGACAATGTGTCCGTTTAGTCCATACTTTCTGTATGATAAAACTTTGAGTTATGCACGACGAAACTTGATTTGTGATGTCATAAAACCGTCCTCCTCGACTAGCAAAGATCACTCTAGTTAGGGCATTTTGGGTATGATGAACTTTGTTATTTATGCTTCTGATATGTTGCTTCTATTTTTGCCAAGTCTGTCTCTTTCTGTTGCTCAACTATATATGTTGCATATCATCGACTCATGTGATGATGTAAGTGCATAGATCATCGATGGCAAAGAAGTGCTACGCCAGGAGTATACAATGAGTGGTCGGAGTGTCAGGCCCAGGTGTACCGGTTTTCGGTTTTCGAACGACAACCAATAGTTAGTTTAGCTTCACGCTAATGCGAGAGAGGGATACAAACTCATGTACTGCATAGTTCCGATCTCACTCATAGTGATAGCTCTTCTCGCGTATATCATTGTTTAGATGGATGGCGATGTAGTTGCAAGTAATCGAGACTTGTATCGCTATTTTCGAGATGATGACGAGAGACCACTTTGTGTGGGATGATGATTATGATGATGACATGATTTGATGAGACTATTTGTATGTATATGCTATGATTACATTTGTATGTGTATGATATGCTAAAGATTATTGTATAAATCCTATTCAAATACAAAACAAATATGCAAAAAAAACAGAAACTAATAAAACTAGCAGTAGAGAGGGGAATAAAGTTAGCAGTAGCGCTCCCTTACCAGTAGCGCTTCCTGCTAAAAAGTGTTGCAGATATTAGCAGCAGCGCTCTGCTCTCAAGCTCGCTACTGCTAGACATGTATAGTAGTAGTGTGGGATGACAAGCATTACTACTATACGTTAGCTATAGCGCCTTATCAGTAGCGCGTCATCCCACGCTACTGATAGGCAAAATACCGTCCCAACTGCTAGGGTTTTCCCTAGTAGTGACCGCTGGGAAAGGATGGTTTCCACGCGCCATATTTGATTGGGAGGAGGGAGATGATGACTATCAACATATCATCAGGGAAGTTGCTGATGAACTCTAGGCCTCCCAACGTCGCTTGTGATTCTTGCTCGACATGCTTCCTCTTGTTGGCAGACTCGTCCTCCACCTCCGGAGTCTCCTCGGCGGTGCGCTTTCTCATAGAAGTGCAAGTATAGGGAATATTTAGTTAGAACTGGACAGAAGAAAAGTGTATTGGTAACTAGAAGTTACTAGGTAGGAACAGAGCCAGAAAATGGAATAACAATTGGTTGCTTAAATACTACAAAATTCCTTTGATATTGCTAGGTAAGTCAACATGTAGATAATTGATAAGAACACTTACTTCAAACAAAGTTTGGACGGATGATATTGTTGGGGAGGTTGGCATATATCAGATGACCATGCTCTTTTATGTGCATTGCAATTTTAGTGCCAGCTTTCACTACATAAAACTTAGAAATTTCTGTCCAAAGGCCCGTGCCAAAATAGGAGTGACCATGTTCATCAAGTCTTAGAGTACCACATGACATCCTTGCAGTCTTTAATTATGTAAAGAGAAAGATTATGTACTACAAATGCTATTACAAAGCAAAGGATGTACTGAATAAAATGGTAAGATTATTAAAGAATATGGTAACATGCAAATATGGGAGTAACTGAAAGAACAATACGGTAGTTGAAATCAAAGGGCAAAAAATTATAATTAAATAGATAGTGTAACCACGAAGTCATGCAAATATGAGAGTAATTGATAGAACAATACATCATTAGTTTGTCGAATATAGAAAGAAGAAAAATCCCTTTGACGTATATGCTGCATGTGGCACCTTTTATCCAAATGTGGCAATATATAGTATATGTTTCAAAAAGTAGGCCATGCCAACTGTGGTAGGGTGAGATTGAACATACTGCGCACCTCCTAAAGTCATATGGTACAGTGAGATGGAACACCTCGGCTATCTGGTCGAGGCAGCAAAGGCCTGATGTGTTCGTGCATTGTAAAACTCTATGAATGGAAGAAAACCCTTGAATCAGCTAGAAGAAAAATGAATTCACTGTGATTTTGGTCAGGTGATTAAAAGGGGCAAACAAACTAGGATAAGAGATGAGCGAATATTTCAGTAAATTAGTTAGCTGGTTGTCATGAGAAAAAACCGTAAATACCGCAGATCCCTAATCGGAGGGCGTTGGGTCGATGGCATGCAGTGTCTAGAAAGTCGATGGAGACAGGCGGCGGCAAGCGGCAGTGGCGAAATGCGGTGGGGCTTGCCGGCAGCCGGCGGCGCGACAGGCATCGAGCCAAGTGGTTGCCGCGGTGATAGGCGGTGACATGCAAAGTCGCGGAGGAGTGCATGTGTGAACAGGGACTGAGGGGTGGTGGGCGGGGTAAGGGTTTTGTGACGTTGGGATGGTGAGGCTTTTCTTTTTTCCTTTTTTGTATTGGATGGTGAGGGCTTTCTTCCCACAAAGCGTTTCGGAGGCAATGGTTTGGTAGAGCCAATCGTGTGTGATTAACATCACTCCGGTGTATTTTCAAAAAAAGATCTGGGAAAATGAAAGTCATCGCACACGGTTGCAATCTGGGAAAATTTCCATGTTTCAGGGTGGGTCCACATTTCCTTCGTCGGTTGATTCTACCCATGCTAAACATTCACCCTAATATGTATAAAATTCAATCAACCAAACTGATTGCATCCATCTATCACATGTAGACATAAGTAAACATAGATATAAGCATACTCAGGCATAGATAATAAGCATACACAATCATAGTTCAACCGATATTAAGCATACTCAAGCATAGTTATAATTAAGACAATACATAGCTAGACATAGTTCAATCCCACATCTCATTTGTCGGCAGGCCTGCACGAAGGTGAAGCTTCTCCAGGTACTCAGCATATGTGGAGTGCGCTACCCTACGAGAATACTCCTGCCTGAAGGAGCAAAGGACTCATCCTCTTGCATGCGCCAGAACACTTTAATACGTGTCATGAAGCTTTTGGTTGCAAAATGGACATCCAAAGACCTGAGTCCAGGTTCTAATATGCCAATTATGATTTCCTACTAAAGCTCCCTGAGTTTTTTTCTATTGTACCTCCTCTGGACATTTTCATCCTTCCTGTCCGTCGGATAGCACCTATACATATAGTAAAAAATGTGGCATCAGTATATTTTATAATAATGCGAATTTAGCATGCAGAGTTTACGAAACATAATATATCATGTGACAGCGTGAATCCTAAATCATCAAGTGATCTTGATGAAAGAAATGCATAAATAGAGAGCACACAACTTACTGCAACAAAATTAAGAGTCTGATTGGTTTGTTACCAACATTTGGCAAAATCAAAAGTTGCCAACACTTGGCAACCTTTTGTGAGATTGGCAAATGAATAATGGAATGCAAACTAATCTCTAGCAAACATTTGGCAGTTGCCAAAATTTGGCTTTAAATAAATTTTTACATGTCGTAAAGTAGGATTAGGATCTTATCGCTATTTTTTAAGACATAACCAAATATTACAGTTTGATTTTTTAGGACAATCATCTATGTAGATACCAATCTTAAAAAAATGCACAAACATATATGTAAGATGTTCAAAATCAGTTGTCAAGACCTGGCTAGGATTTATTATCACGAACACTAACCCTTGTCTGATTATTAGCAGAAATAATATGTACAGATGAAACAATTAATTACTTATCATTTGTACCATTCAAACAATCATTACACTACATGGATCTAACGAAACTTACTCAGATTTCACGGATTGAGAAAACATAACCATAGGATTTCTATTCTAGAAAGGGGGAGGTAGGACTAACTAGAGAAACCCTAGGATATATTTTCCACATAAATGGGTATAGATGACTAAACGGCTCTCTGTCGTCATTGAAGTCGTCGCCGGAGTGGTCGTCAGAGTCATTGTGGACCTCCGGCTCCAGCTATGGAAGCATGACATCATCGATGATCTCAAGGTCATGCCAGACCTCGGCGGTGGCGATAGCAACCTCTGTCTCCAGCTTCACGTCGTGCTCAGGTGCTTCAGTAGCCCCAGTATTGCCACTCCCCCTGATGGTGCACTTCAGCGGCATCCTCATACAATGACGGCGGTGACAACTGAGAGCAGCGTCGAAGATGCAGGCAAAGAGAGAGGATTGTGCGTGTAGAGAGTATGGGGGTGCGAGGAAGGCGGGTGACAGTCAAAGGGCTGGCTCGCCTCCTAGTGAGCATGCGCAGTGGACTGCTGGCATGTCTACTGTCATTTCACATAGTTACTCGCACGCCCCCCGATAACATTCTGCAATGAACACGCCTCCCATCAATTGACACACATGAACGCACACCTCCCGGACTGCCTGCATGGCAGACTACTTGCATGTGTCTCGTCAACTCAGTCCTTCTTGCACGGGACGTGTGGCGGCACATATATTGTTTTTCTTCTTTGATGATTAATTTTGCAGCTTTATTACTTAACCAAAGCATTCATGTACATTATTGGTCTAACACCCATGGTACGAATAAGTAATCCGTTTCCGATATTGGTTGCCAATTATTAATAATCTCCCATTTGTAAGAAGACTACCTCAAAACTTGTTCCAAATTTGACAAGAAAATACAATATCACAGTCTATTAGTGTCCATATGACACCACGATAAGTTTCTTGAATTTCAACTACATTTTCGATTTACTAGATTTTAAAAATCAAGATTCTCAATGTTTGAAATTTCTTACATGGGGACTAAACATGCACCCAGGGACACACATATGATTTCCCAATCCATTTTGGTGCACTATCACGTGTGCATGTAGCTCAAATTTGATTTTTGCACATTATATCCCTAGGAAATCAATCAATGTATAAAAATGTGTGAATGATCTCTGATTTATTTTTCAAATTTTAACAGGACACTCCTCTGGTCACATATGTTCACCGCAGAAAAAGTTTAACATGCCTTCTAGTGGCGGTGGTGGTGCAGTGTGTGTGTGGGCCGAGGGAGGGGGGGTCTGGTAGTACACTACGAGTCGTGAGCCACCGCATGTGGGATTCAATATTTCGTGAGGCAGGTGCCACATCAAAGTCATGAATTGGTTATTTAAAACATTACACAACCATTTCATACTAACATGTTTGGGACACATGCATGCATGGTGGTCATCGGACACTCCCTCGTGCGGTTATCGGCGATGCACCACTCGTTAGCCTATAAACATTATCACTTTCACCAACATCTAGAGGCATTTGACCAAAGGTGGCACTGGTACGCGTCGGTGCTATACAAACGGTTTTAAAGCCCTTTCTGCGATAGCATTTTGAACTGTTGCTAGGTGAGTGTGGGTGATAGGGGCGGGGGGTCCTTCCTACACGACCCAGAAACCGTCGGTGACAGGCCCTCCTGGCACACAAGCTGGCTCGTGTGCGATCAGGCGAGGCATGGAAACCCAATTGTTTTTGTTCGTATGTACATCCCACACGGTGAATCCCAGAATAACATTTCCGTTCGTATGTATATCACACACAGTCAATCCAAGGAGTACGTTTCCATTCTTTTGTACATCCCAAATGATTAGGCCGCTATAGTCGTGTGAAAAAGGTGGACATCAATATTTAATATGGCGATATGTTTGTGATAGGTACGTTATCGCACACGGTTCAAGAATGTAAAATGTATGCGGTGCGTCTACTAATGCCAACATGTACATTTTCGTAACTGTGTGCGATTGGTATTCCTATCACACATGCACACTGGTTTGAAATGTTTGCCGTATTACCATGAGTAGCACACGCATATGAGACGAAACCGTGTGTGCGTCCGAAGGGCATCACAAACGTTTCACATCAGAGAACCATCTGTTTTCTTTTTTCATCACACACGTTGTTTTCTTTCTAACCGTGTGCACATTATTTTATTCGCTCCTATAGAATTTTTTTTGGCTGTAATTTATTATTCGAATTGGAATTTCTAAAATATGAAACGTGCAATTCAAATTCTCAGCACAATGGTTCAACCACTAATCTATAAATAAAATTGTTAGTATAATATGTTCAGTAATTACAGGATTAGACATCACTTAACTATGATGAACCACAATATTTACAAGCGGTAAAGGTGAAGAGACAAGTGTAAACCATTTTGACTGCCGATGTTGTTGAAGAAGCGGAATGCCCATAATGTGCCTTCCTGTATGCCATAGGCACGAACAACTTTTGTCCAACCCCTTGTGACGATCGCCTGCTCATCCTTCACCGCCTTCACGAAGACTTCTAGAGCATTATCATGGTAGCATGAATTATATACTTTAACCTTAGTTGCCTCCACTCTGGTAATGTAGTTTGCAAGGTAATCATCAGTAAATAGCTTCAGAAACCACTGAAAAGATAAAAATATCAGATCATGAGGTCTAATAGAGTAACTTGTTGCGGGAAAGGGGAAAAGGTAACAGATTACTTACCATCCTAAATTTCACTCAAGTCTTGGACAAAGTGTAAATAAAGAGATTAATTCCAATCACCCGTTTCTTTCGCCTAACAATCTTTCTTAGTTTCCTCACTTGACGCTTGTTCATGAATCTCTCATTGCCCCATACGCAATTGGAATCTCTTAAAATACTTAAATTTAGGAATAGATGGTGTATAAGACATGGGATGCAGCTAACCTCGACGGCAAACAACAGCATCCCCCATTGTAGCCCTATGTAAGTACATGGAAAGCCAATGTTAACTACAACAGGGTTAGCATCCACCAAAAATAGCAAATGGTAATAAAATGGCAGCATATGTAGTGATATCTTCATTGTGAAAGAGTAGCACGGGAGCAAAGGGATGGATTAAAAAAATGGATACAACTGTTAATTGCAACAGGCTTAACAACATCCTAATTCATGTTTTGTAAGTTTGTAGCCATTGAAATACAACTGTTCAAAAATGGATACAATTGTTAGTTGCAACAGGCTTAATGGACATTTAAACGGTACTGATAAAAATGCAATTGGCAGAGTTAAACATCACAAGGCAGGTGCTGCCAGAGCAGATAATGGACCAGTTGTCTATAAAAAGGTAAGGGAACTAGCTAAAACGTGTTAGGCATGTTTACTACATGATGCTTAAGACATGGACTGTACAAAACATAGCCATTAATTGCAACTGGTATTGGTAAGATTTAACTGGTGAGTTCATACTTGGTGGTAAGTCCTGAGAGGTAGTTGCTGGGGCACTTCATCTTGGCCAGAGCCCGGCCCAAGTCAGTGGCGACGGAGGCAAGCTCTCCTCGAGGTCGAAGCATGGATCAGTACCCCCGACATGTGTACCTACAAGAAGCAAGTAAACGTTAGAAGCCAAACTGCAATTGCACAAATGATGTAAAATAGTATAACACATGGGATGCAACTAACCTCTACGGCAAACAACAACATCACCCGTTATGGTCCTGCGTAAGTACATGGATAGGCGTGTTAAGTACAACAGGGTTAGCATCCACCAAAAATAGTAAAAGGGCAGCATCTCTAGTATATCTTCATTGCGGAGAGTAGCATGGCAGCAAAGTTTGTTGCTGGTATTGGTGAAATTGAGCTGCACAGTTAATACTTGAACATCACATAGTGTGTAGTACTGAAATAAACAAGGCATGAACATGCTTAATACATCAACCATACAAAACATAGCAATTGAAAGTGGTATTGATAAGATCTGGCTGGTCAAATCATACCTGTTAAGTCCTGGGGGGTAGTCACCGGGGAACTTCTTCTAGGCCAGAGCCTGCACCATGTCAGCGGCGGTGGAGGCGAGGTGTTCCTCCAGGTCAACACGCACAGCGGCCATCGCGCCATGGACCGCCATCAGCTCCTCGACCTCCACGTGATATGTGGTTGGGCTTGCACGGCGATGCTCTGGAGGTAGGGACGATGGGGATTTGGAGGCATGAGGATGTTTCGCAGGTGCCATTTAAGCAATCAGGTCGGGGCTGTGATAGATATCGGTGGGTTACCTGACTAGATCCGAGCAGAAAGTAGATGTGGTTGAAGTTGTGGGTGCGGCGGCGGAGGTTTGAGCTTCCGGTAGCGGGAGGAGCGGGGGCATGGGGGTGAGGGGGAGGTGGGGGAGATACTGAGGAAGTTTGATGGGTGGGGATGTAGTTGGAGGAGTAAATTCGGAATCGCACGCCTAATGAAAATTTCACTGTGAAACTTGAAACTTGGGAGGGGGAAACACACAACATAGACGAAGCGCGTAAAATACTCGTGTACGAGAAAATAGAAAATTGGTAGTTCCTGTCTCCAAAAAAATGTACACGTGTAGTCGATTTTTTTCGGTCAAGCAAAAAAACACACACGGGTACGACATACAAACTGTGTGTTTTGTGATCTTCTAAAGATTAACGCGAAAAAGCGCACACGGTCACACATGCTAATCAACGCTCAAAGCCCTCAAAGGATGCTCATTCTACGTTAATACTACAATCTTAAAGTACTACTGGTAATTTGCTGTAATACTACAAACTTAAACTACTTCTCATATGCTGCCATCAGGGCATGCTGGCCAGACGTCAGCGTTCTCCATCCCGGCCTTGTAGGAGGCAACAATCGTGCTTTGATCTCTGCCAAACTCTCATCATCACGGCATGCGGCCCTTCTTTCTTGAAGTGGAAGGACTCTCTTTTCTTGACTGCTTTCTGCCTTTTCTGATCCTCCTATGCGGCTTTGGCCACATCTAGATCCACCGCTCATTCGGCCATGGCACCCTCAACATCGACCCACATAACTGTGTGGCCGCCTGCGGCGATGAACTCAGCTCGGCGAGATGTCGTCGCTTCCTTACCATGTGTGCGGTCGCAGGCGGCGAGGAACGCGGTGCTGCGGGATGCCATCGCTTCCTTACCGGTTATCGTGCGCTGCGGTGCCATGAATAATGCTTGGAGAGATCTCTCAGACGGAGGGGTCGGGCAGCCGTACAGTGCGGTGGTTTTTAAGAGCTCAATGACAAACTACAAACGAAATTTGTCTTCCCTCACAATATTGCTCGTTCATTATCGCACACGGTTCATCTCGGTTGCTTTCGGAAACAGTGTGCACTGAGGCTATTGTGTGTTCCGCGTTATGATTGGTCGGAACCCCAGCCACGCGGATCGTGCATGTGCACCATAGGATGCGCCGTGATCGAACGGCAATCCACATCCCTCACATCACATCCGTGCAGCTGTAGCTGGATTGGATTTATATGGGCCAAATGCCTAGAAAATGCACATAAACCCTTAAATATGATAAATGAGCCCGAAAAAATGCCAAATTTGAACACAGTGATTTGCAGGGTGTATGTTCTTCGTAGAAAAAAACATCAGAGCAAAAAATAAAGAAAATTTGGATTCCCCTTCAATCTTGGTGATTTCCCTCTCGAAAGCATGGAACTTCCCCGGCGATGGTTCGATTTATGAAGGGCGTGCATGAAGACATAAGCCCAACCTTCTCAAATTTTCACCAGGGCATGGTGAGGGCATACCATGGCACCATGCTAGGCGTCATGTTTTTCAATCATTTATTTCATTTTTTCTATAGCTGAAAACCCAATAAACAAATGTTTGTGGTTCATCAAAATATCTGTCCATTCCTTGTAAAAGGCATGAGAATTTACTAAATGGCACGAGCATTGTTTTCCAAACCGTTCTTGTGCACCCATTCATTCACCAATTGTTTGACCTTGAATTATGTGCATTAATGCATGGAAAAGGCACATAATCCCCTAAATATGGTAAATGAACCCGGAAAAGTGACAAATTTGAACGTGGTGATTTGTAGGGTGTATGTAGAGCTTAGAAAAAACTCATGGAAAAAGGAAAAAGGAAATTTGGATCCCCTTTAGTCTTGATGATTTCCCTCTTGAAACCATGAAACTTCCTCGGTGATGGCTCGATTTATGAAAGGTGTGCATGATGACATAAGGATAACATTCTCAAATATTTTTACCAGGGCATGGTGAGGCCATACCATGGCACCACGCCACGCATCATGTTTTTCAAGCATTTATTTCATATTTTGTATAGTTGTTACCCAGTAAACGACGCGTTTATTCTTGAATATTTTTTTTGACAATTAACGACAGTGGGAGAGGCTCCCACTGACTTTTGTATTACTCACACAGAAACAGTTACATCAGTCTTTCAAGTGGGCTTATAGTGGCCCCTGGCCAATCTCCAAAGAATCATAAGAACAAAACAAGTTTTACAAGTGCTACAAGTTTTGTAAGTAGGTAACTAGGAAGGGATGGAGATCCTCTCAACAGTGTGCACCAGGAGGCCCAAAAGGTTTTTTAACCTAACCAGCCACGATTCAATAGAGTGTGGGATTCCTCTGAAATAAACATTGTTTCTCTCTTTCCACAAACTCCATGTTGCCATCTGGAAGATGTCCATAAACAAGGGTCGGCGCCAGCTATCTCTGCCTCCGTGTAACAAAGAGACCCTGTCTCCCAGTGTCGGCCAAAGCATGCGAACTTTAGCCCAGCAAAGCTGGCTAAATGGAAAGGTAAATAAGAGATGTTCTATCGTCTCCTCTAGGGGTTCTGACATAACATGCAAGTATAGTTATTGCCAGCAACGATGTAATGTCTACGTCTTAACATGTTTCTTGTGTTCAGGCGATCAACCAACAACACCCACCCGAACATTTTGAATTTGATTGGACTTTTGGCCTTCTAGAGCCAACCAAAAGCTTCATCAGCAACCATCTCCCTGAAGCAGTGATCATAGAATTTCTTAGAAGAATAGGCCCCACCGAGAGTGCACTCCCAGGTATCCCTGCAATCTCTCTCCAGGAGTATATGCATCGATCCATGTTGGATTTCTCGCACCTCCTCCCTAGCCTAAGCTGACAGCGGCAGATGAAAGAGCATGCTTGGATCTATGGACATGAGAACGTCGATGACGGATGCATCCTTGTTTAAGCAGGACGGGAAAGCCCTTGGGAAGAGCTCCATGACGGGGGCATGGCGATCATCATCAAACCAGGCATCTTTCTAGAAGAGAGAGGAAGATCTGTCACCCAGGGTGACATTTGTAATCTCACGAAATACATCACTGACATGCAGTACATCGCGCCACCAGAAGGAGCCAACTGGGCCCATAGCATGTTAAATCTTGTCTGTGTAATAAGCATCCCAGATCAGGGTCACCCAGGGGACATCATCGTGGTTATAGAATTTAAAGAGATGCTTCAGGAGAAGGGCCATATTCTGGGTTTTGATATCAATGATTCCGAGGCCACCTTTTCCCTTTGGTCTACAAACCAAATCCCAGACAGCCATTGAATTGTTCTTAACTCCATCCTCAGAGTTCTTAGCCCAAAAACAGTATCTGCACAGTTTATCCAGGTGTTCAATCACTCGAGGGTGTAGTTTAATCATGCACATGGCATAGATTAACATCGACGTCACAACTGAGT
The DNA here is from genome assembly GCF_018294505.1 of Triticum aestivum. NCBI lineage: Eukaryota > Viridiplantae > Streptophyta > Magnoliopsida > Poales > Poaceae > Triticum > Triticum aestivum. The sequence goes on from NC_057813.1 coordinate 295,344,284, forward strand.
TGATCAAAGTGAGCTTGGCCCTTGACGACATTAGAGACAAAGCAGTGGACATCTTCCTCTCTACACCATGCACAAGAGGCATGAGCTCCAACAAAGTTAGCCTGGTCATGCTCATGGGAAGACCAAGGTATGTGAACGGGAGTGAGCCAACCGAACAACCAAAAACCTGAGCCAACTCCATCGCATACCGCTGATCAATGTTGATAGGGATCAAAGTAGATTTGTGAAAGTTGATTTTCAGTCCCACCGATGCAGCATAGCCCTCCAAAATGGTCTTCATGCGGGCAGCTTGATTCGGGCAGGCTGGCATCACAAAGATGGTGTCATCTACGTATTGCACCATGGGATAATCACCACGGTGATTGCATGGGATTGGCAGGTCAAGTAGACGTCGAGCAAAAGAATCATTGATAGCAGCTTGCAACAGATCAATAGCGAGGAAAAAAATCAGCGGTGACAGGGGATCCCCTTGCCTCACCCCACACTTACATTGAAACTTTCTGCCAGGGACTCTATTAAGGAGAACAGAAGAAATACCAAAGCAAAAAATAGTTTCCATCCAGCCAAGCCACTTGTCATCAAACCTCATGTGTCGCATTATCTCCAACATTGGTGCATGCTCAATTGTGTCAAATTCCTTGGCGAAGTCTAGTTTGAGCAGCACAATCTGTCATACCGACGTCCGACACTGATGAATATATTCGAATGTCCACGCGAGACAGTCTTGGATGGTCCTCCCTTTAAGAAAGCCATATTGATTCCTGTGGATGATCTTCAGGATGACTTCCTACATACGATTTGCCAAGATTTTCGTGACAATTTTGAGGCAACAATTGAGCAATGTTATTGGTTGATAATCATTGGCAGTCTCAGGGGAAGAGAACTTCGGGATTAGGGTAATATACCCTTCACTAATGCTGGATATATCAAGGTTTCCCTTATGAAAATCTTGGCACATCCTGTAGAAATCCTCTTTGTTGATCTGCCAACAACTTTTAAGGAAGCAACCATTAAAACCATCAGGGCCAGGAGCCCTGACAGCCAGCATTTCTTTGATCACAGCACCGATCTCATCTTTTGTGATTTATGGTTGACTATTGCCACACATTTCCTCGAAATATCTATCCATTCCTTGTAAAAGGCATGAGAATTTAGTAAATGGCATGAGGATGGTTTTCCAGACCGTTCTTGTGCACCTTTTCATGCTCCGATTGTTTGAATTTAAATTATGTGCATTAATGCCTAGAGAATGCAAATAATCCCCTAAATATGGTAAATGAACACGGGAAAGTGTCAAATTTGAATGTGGTGATTTGCAGGGTGTATGTCTACCATAGAAAAAAATTCATGGACAAAGGACAAAGGAAATTTGGATCCCCCTTCAATCTTGGTGATTTCCCCCTCGAAGCCATGGAACTTCCTTGGTGATGGTTCGATTTATGAAAGGCGTGCATGACAACATAAGGAAAACATTCTCAAATATTTACCAAGGCACGGTGAGGCCAAACCATGGCACCACGCCAGGCGTCATGTTTTCCAAGCATGTATTTCATTTTTGTATACATTAATTCCGGGTTTGTTTGGCCTTTTTATACATCATTTGAACTTTGGGTGTTTAATGTGCATAATTCAAATTTGAACTACAAGCACATGCTCCAGTGCACCAAAGTTGGTTGAAAAATCAGAAGTGTGTCCTTGGGTGAATTTTCAAGTCCCATGCAAGAAATGGGAATGAAATTCGAACATCTGGGCGTCGTGGCTCGGCCGTAAAGATTGAGAAACTTGGTTTTTTAATTCATGTGAATCCAAAACACGCCTGAAAATCATGAAACTTGGCATGGTGGCATGACATGGCACCAACATGCTGCGGTAATATTTTTGGCCGAATTGGGACAAGCTTTGGTATAAGCTGCTTGCAAACCAGAGCTTCTCTCAAGAAGGCTCGTGGTTCCGAGAGGTAACGTGTCACCTCCATGTGCGAAATGACATACGTACACGTACTGCCTTCTCCTGCCTTAATTTGTTTACACAGGTAGATTAGACCAAATAGAAGTATCGTGCTAAATTTTGGAATTATTGCGGGTTTGGTTGGCCGTTTTTGTACATTAATTGAATTTGTGGGCATTTAATGTGCATAATTCAAATTTGAACTACAAGCACATGCTTCAGTGCACCAATGTTGGTTGAAAAATCACATGCGTGTCCTGGGGTGAATTTCTAGGTCCCAAGCAAGAAATGAGAATGAAATTAAAACATCTGGGCATCGTGGCTCAGCCGAAAAGATTGAGAAACTTTGTTTTTTAATTCATGTAAATCCAAAACACGCCTAAAAATCATGAAACTTGGCATGGTGTCATGACATTGGCACAAACATGTTGTGGTAATTTTTCTGTCCGATTTGCGAAGGCGCACACATTAAAAATCAACAAAGTCATTTTGGAACCAGTCTTGTCACGTTACAAATCAGAAACACAACTATTATTGAAACCGTGGGCATTCTACTTACCAATTACGTGCTGCCACGCGTCCCTTTTTTATTGGCTAAGAGGTGCCATGCGGGGTAGCTAGTTCAGTACGGGAGGCGTGCGATCAGACCCCTGCGTGTGTTCATCGGGAGGAGAGCCCTTTAACCTCTATCTGTCGCGCACCTCCCTCCCAACGTCTCCATTAATGGCGCCCGAGCCCCTGTTTCACGGCATGGCTATGTCTCACTGGACTAAGATTTAAGAGATAAAGGTGAAAATCTGAAAAGATAGTTTTGCACGGATCTTGATGTAAGATCCAATGGACCCATATAGCATCGACTGCGACTTAGAGCAAGCATGATGAACATAAGGACGATGACAGTGGATAATAATTGTCTCGCATATCTAGGAAGATAACAAAAAAAGCCACATGTGGCCACGCCCGAATACACAAGGGAAAAAGAAGAAGGAAGACGCATACAATGATCTGGCTCGCCGATCTCTACTTTCTTGATGTGCTGCAGGTCACGGAGACTAGTTCTCACCGCGAGCGGCAATGATCTCTTTCATCAGTTTCATGTCTTTAATACGCTGCTCGGAAGCAACCCTGGATTCCTCCACCAGGCTTTCGTGCTCGATGCGAAGCATGGCATTCTCGTCCATAAGTTTCTTGACGATGACGCCCGTCCTCTTCAACAAGGCAGCGGTCTCCTCCGCCTGCTTCGCCCTTCCGGCGATCTTCGCCCTCAATAGGTCGCGGTCCACCCAGAGTTGTTCAAACGAGGCAATCAACTCGTCCTACAGCTTCATCCAGGCAGAGATCTGATCCATCTGGCTATGGACGATCGCATGCATGCGCCTGTAAGAGTCCTCGCCTGCCCGCGAGAGATTTTCCCAGGCCGCCACGGCGCGGGAGGACATCTCTGCTGCATTCGCGGTGCGGCAGGACACCTCTATTGCTTCCGTGGCGCGATCGGTTCAGTCTGCTGCATTGATGGCGTGGCGGGACCGCCGTGCTGCCTCGGCAGCAAGGCGGGACATGTGGCTGCTTTCGCAGCTAGGCGGGACATCTCTCGTGCTTCCAATTCCATGCTTGCCTCTCCGTGGTGGTAATCTCTCGACCGAGAACTCAATCTGGCCATGGCAGATGCAAGAGAACGATGCTGAATGACTTGTTTGCTTTTCTGGATGAGGAGGCGAGGAAGGAATGTGCAGTCATCTTGGCATAGTATAGTATTTATAACCGATTACTAATATGCTCCTAAGTGGGAAACCATTTAGGTTTTGATTAGTGTGAACAAGTTTGCAATTTCGAAGGTGACGGGACGTAGGCTCAAAATTTATAGACGGTTCTATAAATTCTAAGTGTGGCACTATTCTCGGACGGCGTAACGTGGGCACGCTTTATCGGCTGCGTACGTGGCGTTTGGTGCATTGCAATCGGAAATGTCAGCACATATCTTCTTCCAAGAACCATGCGCGCTTGTTACCATCGCGCACGCTTCTTTTAATTAGAATGTGTTCCCGTCTAGCGCACACACGTTGATATGTCTAACTGTTTATGTTTGTTGTGGCTAATATCAAACAGTTCATCCGTGTGAAGTGTATGCCATCAATTGCACACACCTATGATCTGGAAAATAGTTTCTGTTTTGTTGCCTAATCGCAAGCAGTTAATCCTTCTGAAGCGTATGACCTCAACGAACACACCTTTATCTAGTTGTCCGTTTTGTTGTTCCTCCTCATCACAAATAGTTCATCCGAGTGAACCATATGCTGTGTATCGCACACGCCTTCATTTGGCTGCCCGTTTCTTTTGTTCCTCCTCATCGCAAACAGTTATTGAACTGAACCGTATGCCCTGCATCGCACACACAACTAAAATCTGAACCGTGTTTGATGCATCCATCATCACAAACGTTTTAGGCATTTTTGACGGTTCTCTGACACCACCATTTGCGATTATTGCATCGCACACAATTTCTCGAAGGGTCTCTGATCGTACTGTCGCTTTAGCAGCCTCCTGCAGTAGTGTGGATTCATCTTCGGATGTATTACAGTGTGGATCATGGTGAGATTTCAGATCAAAGATTGAGTCTGTGTATACACATGAATCCCTCCCACCGGCTCAAAGTTATGGGGACTACGATATGTGGTGAACCTATATGTAGGGCATTTTCGGTCTGAAAAGCATGTGCTACATCAAAGTTGCACACCGGGTACTCAAACATCACACCACACCTCTTTGCGCCACATGCAGTCGGTGGTTGTCCTAGTACACTCACTCATGCATGACACTTTTTGTGATCCCACGAGGTCGTCGTCCATCACGTTGACCTACAGCGAGAGAGGTTAATTTGACCAAAAAAGGATGAACCTTTTTGGTTTGTGTTACCGTAGGAGTATATAGTACGCGTCGAAGATGTGGGAGGGGACTAGTATATACTATGCATCATTAACCTCACTCCATGTGGGGAATTTCCGGTTTCCGAGACAGGTGCCTCATCAAAGTTGTGCATTGGGTATTAAAAAATCACACACCTCTTTGGGCCACATGCAGGCGGTGGTTATCCTAGGACACTCACTCACGTGCGACGCTTCCATATGTGGGCCCGGGAGGTTGTCGTACATGCATCACTTTGATCTAAGGCGAGGGAGGTTAATTTGACCATCAAGGATTTTTTTGTGTTATGACAGGAGTATATAGTACGCGTCGAAGAGGGGGAAGGGGGCCAGTACACCTCATGAACCTTGCTCTATGTGGGGACTTTACGGTTTTCGAGGTAGGTGGCACATCAAAGTTGCGCATTTTGGGTATTCAAACATCAAAAACACACACACACCTCCATATATGTTTGGCCCACATGCAAGCTATGGGGGATGTCCTCTGGCACTCACTCACAAGGTTATCAGCGATATCAATGCTTTCCATGTGTGTGTCCACTTGGTCCATCACTTTGATCGACAGTGAAAGAGGGGTTAATTTGACTTAGGAGGGGATTAATTTTTGGTTTATATTACGGTATAGGTCATGATGTAAGATTACATAATATAGTTTGAGCGCATGCATGTATACGCATGAATCGCTCCCACCGGATGAAATTGAGAGGGGGGAAGCACATGATGCGTCATGCACCGAGCTCGCTCTATGTGGGGACTGTGCGATGTTTTATGTAGGCGCTGATACGTCTCCATCGTATCTACTTTTCCAAACACTTTTGCCCTTATTTTGGACTCTAACTTGTATGATTTGAATGGAACTAACCCGGACTGAAGCTGTTTTCTGCAGAATTGCCATGGTGTTGTTTTATGTGCAGAAAACAAAAGTTCTCGGAACGTCCTGAAACTCCACGGAATATCTTAGGATAATTAATAAAAAATCCTTGCAAAAGATGAAGACCAGGGGGCCCACACCCTGTCCACGAGGGTGTGGGGCGCCCCCCCTGGGCGCGCCCCCTACCTCGTGAGCCCCCTGGTGGCCCTCCAACGCCAACTCCAACTCCATATATTGGCCTTCAGGGAGAAAAAAACCAAAGAGAAGAAATCATCGCGTTTTACAATATGGAGCCGCCGCCAAGCCCTAATCTCTCTTGGGAGGGCTGATCTGGAGTCCGTTCGGGGCTCCGGAGAGAGGGATTCATCGCCGTCGTCATCATCAACCATCCTCCATCACCAATTTCATGATGCTCACCACCGTGCGTGAGTAATTCCATCGTAGGCTTGCTAGACGGTGATGGTTGGATGAGATTTATCATGTAATCGAGTTAGTTTTGTTAGGGTTTGATCCCTAGTATCCATTATGTTCTGAGATTGATGTTGCTATGACTTTGCTATGCTTAATGCTTGTCACTAGGGCCTGAGGGCCATGATTTCAGATCTTAACCTATTATGTTTTCATGAATATATGTGAGTTCTTGATCCTATCTTGCAAGTCTATAGTCACCTACTATGTTTTATGATCCGGCAACCCCGAAGTAACAATAATCGGAACCACTCCCGGTGATGACCATAGTTTGAGGAGTTCATGTATTCACTATGTGGTAATGCTTTGTTCCGGTTCTCTATTAAAAGGAGGCCTTAATATCCCTTAGTTTCCAATAGGACCCCGTTGCCACGGGAGGGTAGGACAAAAGATGTCATGCAAGTTCTTTTCCATAAGCACGTATGACTATATTCGGAATACATGCCTACATTACATTGATGAACTGGAGCTAGTTCTATGTCACCCTATGTTATGACTGTTACATGATGAACCACATCCGGCATAATTATCCATCATTGATCCGGTGCCTACGAGTTTTCCATATACTGGTTCTCGCTTATTTACTTTTCCATTGCTACTGTTACAATCACTACAAAATACCAAAAACATTACTTTTGCTGTCTTTACTTTTGTTACCGTTACCACCACTATCATATTAATTTGCTACTAAACACTTTGCTGCAGATACTAAGTTTCCAGGTGTGATTGAATTGACAACTCAGCTGCTAATACTTGAGAATATTCTTTGGCTCCCCTTGTGTCGAATCAATAAATTTGGGTTGAATACTCTACCCTCGAAAACTATTGCGATCCCCTATACTTGTGGGTTATCAAGACCTTTTTCTGGCGCCGTTGCCGGGGAGCATAGCTCTATTCTTTGAGTCACTTGGGATTTATATCTGCTGGACACTATGAAGAACTTGAAAGACGCTAAGACCAAGATTTTACCCTCAACTACGAGGGGAGGTAAGGAACTGCCATCTAGCCTTGCACTAGATTCTCCTTCTGTTATAAGTAAGCTTTCGACACCTAAACCTGCTACTGCTATGAACTCTGATATGTCGCATGTTATTGATGATGCCACTTCTGCTATGCATGATACCTGTGATGAAACCACTTCTATGGTTGATACTACTGTGCCCCTTGGTGAATTTCTTGATGAGCAGATTGCTAGGTCTAGAGAAAGAGAAATTATTACACCTGAATACAATGATGAGAGTGATGATGAAAATATGCCTCCTATTCCTGAAGGTTATCTTTTTGATGCAGAATCTTCTGCCGCTATTTTTGCTTGCCAAGATAGATATGAACTTAAGAGGTTTCTAGTTAAATGGAGTAAAGAATCTCTTAGAGATAGAATGAGACCCGACCCTGCTTTTGCTACTTCACTTATTTGTGTTCCCGATAAGGATTATTATGATTTTTCTGTTGATCCGGATATAATTACTTTGGTTGAATCTGATCCTTTCTATGGCTATGAATCTGAAACTGTTGTGGCACATCTTACTAAGTTGAATGATATAGCAGCCCTGTTTACTAATAATGAGAGATCGCGCTACCTTTATTTACTCAAAATATTTCCGTTCTCATTAAAAGGTGATGCTAAGATATGGTTCAATTCTCTTGATCCTGGTTGTGTGCAAAGTCCCCAGGATATGATTTATTACTTCTCTGCTAAATATTTCCCTGCTCATAAGAAACAAGTAGCTTGAGGGAAATATATAACTTTGTGCAAATTGAAGAAGAGAGTCTCCCACAAGCTTGGGGGAGGCTTCTCAAGTTACTTAATGCTTTGCCTGATCATCCGCTTAAGAAACCTGAAATACTTGATATATTTTATAATGGACTAACCGATGCTACCAGAGATTACCTGGATAGTTGTGCTGGTTCTCTTTTCAGGGAAAGAACACCGGATGAAGCTGAAATTCTATTGAAGAATATGTTGACAAATGAAAATAATTGGGCACCTCCCGAGCCAGCTCCTGAGCCAATTCCTGATCCAATTATTGAGCTTATTTCTAAACCAACTCCGAAGAAGAGAGGTGTTCTATTTCTCAGTCCTGAAGATAGGCAAGTGGCAAAGAAATCTATGAAAGAAAAAGGTATTAAAGCTGAAGATGTTAAGAATTTACCTCCTATTGAAGAAATACACGGTCTTAATTTACCGCCTATTGAAGAAGTATATGATCTCAATTACTTATTTACTAAAGAACCTCCCTATATCCCTACACAGGTAGTAAAGGTAAATTCTCTCTATACATATGATAAAGCTGAAGTCCCTCCTACTAAAATTGCTAGGCAGTGCTTGGATGAGTTTGATAACTTTATGTTTAAGCAAGATGACTTTAATTCTTATTTTGGTAGACAATTAATACAAGATGCATATATGATTAAACTCTTGGGTGATTATATGGCTGATATTAGAGGTGAACTTAAACTTGTTAGCAAACATGCTTCTATGGTTACCACTCAAGTAGAACAAGTACTTAAAGCTCAAAAAGAAGCGCTTGATGAAATGAATAGTAAGAAAAATGATTATGCTGTTAGAGTGGCTACTAGAACCGGTAGAATGACTCAGGAACCTTTGTATCCTGAAGGCCACCCTAAGAGAATCGAGCAAGATTCTCAGAGAAATGATATTGATGTACCTAGTTATTCTAAAAGGAAGAAAAAGAAAAATGATAGGACTTTGCAAACCTCTAGCGAACCAATTGCTGAGCCACCTGAGAATCCAAATGATACTTCTATTTCTGATGCTGAAACACAATCAGGTGATGAACATGAACCTAGTGATAATGTTAATGATAATGATCATGTTAATGCTGAACCTAGTAATGATAATGATGTAGAAGCTGAACCTGCTGTTGATCTTGATAACCCACAATCAAGGAATCAACGTTATGATAAAAGAGACCTGGTTGCTAGGCAACATGGTAAAGAAAGGGACCATGGGTTCAGAAACCCATGCCTTTTCCTCCGAAACCATCCAAGAAAAAGGATGATGAGGATTTTGAGCGCTTTAATGAAATGATTAGACCTATCTTTTTGCGTATGTGATTAACTGATGTGCTCAAAACAAATTCTTATTCTAAGTATATGAAGGATATTATTACTAATAAAAGAAAGATACCTGAAGCTAAAATTTCCACCATGCTTGCTAATTATACTTTTAAGGGTGGAATACCAAAGAAACTTTGAGATCTCGGAGTACCTAATATACCATGCTCCATTAAGAGAAATTATGTTAAAACTGCTTTATGTGATCTTGGAGCCGGTGTTAGTGTTATGCCTCTCTCTTTAGATCATAGACTTGACTTGAATAAGTTGACACCTACTGAAATATCTTTGTAAATGGCTGATAAATCAACCGCTATACCTGTCGGTATTTGTGAGGATGTGCCTGTTGTGGTAGCAAACATTACTATTTTAACGGACTTTGTTACTCTTGATATTCCTGAGGATGATAGTATGTCTATTATTCTTGGAAGACCATTCCTTAATACTGCAGGGGCTGTTATTGATTGCAACAAAGGCAATGTCACTTTTCATGTTAATGGCAATGAGCACACGGTACACTTTCCGAGGAAACAACATCAGGTTCACAGTATTAACTCTATTGGAAAAATCCCATCGGTTATATTCAGAGGTTTTGAATTTCCTCTCCCTACTGTCAAGAAAAAGTATGATATACTTATTGTTGGGGATTTTCATATCCCCGTTGAGGTAACTTAGTGCTATTTGAAATTTCTTCGGTTCCGTGTTAATCGGAATGAGCTCGTTAACAAGACTTGATCAACCTTGTTAGTGGATTCTTTTTTATGAACATGAGATGGATGAAACTAGAAGCACAACCTTCTGTATCCTCTTTATATTTTCTATTATTTAGTTGAAATAAAGTAAAATAGTATTTTTCTGTCTGTCTCCCGACTTATCCATGCAATATAAAAATATCCCGAAAATAAAAGTCCTCAGAATACCATGCCAATTTAATATGATTTTTTCAGGAATATTTGAGGATTTACTGTGCAAAAATCACTACGGGGGGAGCTGCCACCTGGTCACGAGGGTGGAGGGCGCGCCCTGCCTCGTGGGCCCACGGTGGCCCTCCTCCAGTTATTCCTCCACCCATCTTCTTCCTCTGTCTCACACAAACACGAAAAACCAACTCAAGCACGAGTTCCAGCCCCCGTTGCTGTGATTTTCGATCTCTTTGCTCAAAGCACCTCTCGCAAAACTGCTTGGGGAGATTGTTCCTTGGTATGTGACTCCTCCATTGGTCCAATTAGTTTTTGTTCTAGAGCTTTATTCTTTGCAAATTTGTGCTGCATAGGTGACCATGTTCTTGAGCTTGCAGGTAAAATTTATATGGTTCCAAGTAGTTCCAATGCTTTATATAGGCTCTAGGCATTTGTAGGAGTTGTTGCTATCAATTTTATTGAAGTTGGTTCACTTTTATTTGAAGTTACAAAAAAATTCAGAAATTACTCAGAGGAAGCAATATGTTTAGGAGGATGTTCCAAGGTGGCCCTTCAAGGAAACAAGGTCCCAGTCTTCCAATACGTGATGCTAATTAGGAACCACCAAGAGATGCTCCTGTGAGGCCTTGTGAATGGCCTTCGGAAAATTTTATGAATCATGTGGGAATCAAAGAAGAATTTAGTGCATATTTGCGCAATGCCGGTCTTGAGGACTTTGAAGCTGACAAATGCCCCCAGTATCATGATCTCACAAGTTCATTTGTGAGGAGATTTGAGTTTTCATCTTCGCGTAATTCTCCTTCAGTCATGTTTGACCTTTATGACAAATCTTATACCATGGACTTAGAGGATTTCACTTTTGCTTGCAAACTTCCATCATGGAGTAGTGTCAGGGATCCCCCTAAATCTGAATGTAGAGACTTTCTTGCTGGAATAACTATGGGGGAATCTAGAGATATAACACAAGCTACCCTAGGGAGCATTCATTTCCCCGCTATACACTATTTTGCTCTCTTTATAGGTAGATGCATTAATGCTAAGGATGAAGTATGTCACTTGTGTGCTCCTGACCTCAGCATTCTCAGAAGTGTTGTGTTAGGAGACCAATCTTTTCATTTAGGAGCCATCGTAGCTCGTAGGTTGCATCAGAATAGACATAACTGAGATTTCTTTGGAGGAATTTATGCAACCCTCTTAGCTAATTTTCTTGAGATAGACATTCGTGAGGGTGATATGGAGTTACCCCCTTCTTACTTAGATTTTGATTCTATGGTTTCCCACCAGTTTGTTGAGAGGACTGAACCACCTCTCTAGTATCGACTAATCTTTAACAAACGTCATGTAGTCCATATTGCTCTTCCTGCTCCTGCCTTCTTTGATTTTCAAACAAAAGGAAGATATATTATTACCAGAGAGGAGGCAGATGAATACGAGAGAAGAGCGGAGGCATCTCGACGCTGCGCTGCAGCTCAGGAGGCGATAGCCGCTGCATCACAGTATGACCCAAGCTTCACTTACGGGTATCCGCCAGGCCATCCCTGGAAATAGACCAACTTCGGCCAAAATCCTAAGCTTGGGGGAGTACGTATTTCCCACCAACATTACATTCATGTTCACACACACTCATTGCTAGATGTCGGTGTTCATACTCTTTCACTGTAATATCCATGCTAGTTTATTTTCTTTTTCCTGCTTTCTTCTTGTGTGTTTAATAAACCTTAAGAAAACAAAAAAAATTAGTAGTAGTTTATTTCTTTGCTGTAGTAATTAAAAAGGAAAACCCAAAAATATTTTCCGTTCTTCTTTTGCTTGTTGGGAGCTTTCCCGTGTAAATAGTTTTTCTTTTCCTTTCTTTGGGGGTCGAGAAGATCATATTGAAAATGCTTAGTGGCTCTTATATGCATGATTGTTTATTTAACTTAGAGCCCATATTACTTGTCTTCTCTCTTGAGTTGAATGCTTGCAGATTCCAGCTTAGTCCAATACACGTGCACTCTTATTGTTATATACTTCGTTCGGTCGTGCAAGTGAAAGGCAATAATGATGATATATGATGGACTTATTGGGATGAGAAAAGCTGGTATGAACTCGACCTCTCTTGTTTTTGTGAATATGATGATTCATCGTTCCTGAGTTAGCTATTATGAAGTAAGCATATTTGCGATGACATTTAGAGATTATAGTTGCTTGTGCCATGCTAGATTAGCTATGGGTTATAATGGTTTACCTTGCGTGCCAACATGCTATTAGAATGATCGTGATGTGGTATGATGGGATGGTATCCTCCTTTAAATAAATTGAGTGACTAGACTTGGCACATGTTCACGCATGTAGTTGAATCAAATCAACATAGCCTTCATGATATTTATGTTCATGGTGGATTATATCCTACTCATGCTTGTATTCGGTGTAAATTAATTTTGATGCATGTTTACGACTGTTGTCGCTCTCTCAATTGGTCGCTTCCCAGTCTTTTGCTAGCCTTCACCTGTACTAAGCGGGAATACTGCTTGTGCATCCAAACTCCTTGAACCCCAAAGTTGTTCCTTATGAATCCACCTTACCTTCCTATATGCGGTATTTACCTGCCGTTCCAAGTAAATTTTTATGTGCCAAAATCCAAACCTTCAAATGAAATTCGGTTTTGTATACTCGAGCAACTCATGTTTCAACTAGGGTTGCCCTTATCTTCCATGTTAGGCGGTTATTCTCAAGAGGAGTGGACCCCGCTCCTCATTCACGAGAAAATGGCTGGTCACCGGGATGCCCACTCCCGTGCTTTATGGAAACTAAATCAAAATAACTGCAAACAGAACTCCCCCTGGGACCCGTTGAATGTTGGAGGCACTCGTTGTTTCGAGCAAGCCATGGATTGATGCTTGTCGAGGAGGGGGAGTATAAACTTTACCATTTTCTTTGGGAACCGCCTATAATTTTTTTAGCATGGAAGATATCGTCATCTCATAGTTGTTGCGTTGACAACAAAAGTATGCCGCTCAAAATGTTATTCAATCTCTATTTTAAAACTCAGCTCTGGCACCTCTACAAATCCCTGCTTCCTTCTGCGAAGGGCCTATCTATTTACTTTTATGTTGAGTCATCACCCTTCTTATTAAAAAGCACCCGCTGGAGAGCACACTGTCGTTTGCATTCATTATTATTGGTTTATATCAGGTATGACTTGACTGGATCTCTTTTACCATGAATTACAATGTATAGTCAGTCCTTGATCTTTGAAGGTGCTCTGGATTTATGTTTTGCGGTCTTAGAAAGGGCTAGCGAGATACCATTTCGTTAAATCATGTTATGATTACTTTGAGAAAGTGTTGTCATCCGAGTTTTGTTATTATAGCTTGCTAGCTGATTATGCTATTGATATGAGTAATTGTGAGACCTTTGTGTTATTGTTAGTATGGTTAGTTCATAATATTTGCTGAAACATGAATGCTGGCTTTTCATGTTTACAACAACAAGAGAAAACAGAGTTTGTAAAAGTTTTTCTTTTTCTCTTTCAGTTTGTCAACTGAATTGCTTGAGGACAAGCAAGGGTTTAAGCTTGGGGGAGTTGATACGTCTGCGTCGTATCTACTTTTCCAAACACTTTTGCCCTTGTTTTGGACTATAACTTGTATGATTTGAATGGAACTAACCCGGACTGATGCTGTTTTCAGCAGAATTCCATGGTGTTGTTTTACATGCAGAAAACAAAAGTTCTCGGAACATGCTGAAACTCCACGGAATTTCTTAGGATAATTAATAAAAAATCCTCGCAAAAGATGAAGACCGGGGGGCCCACACCCTGTCCACGAGGGTGGGGGCGCCCCCCCCCCCTAGGCGCGCCCCCTACCTCGTGGGCCCCCTGGTGGCCCTCTGACGCCAACTCCAACTCCATATATTGGCCTTCGGGGAGAAAAAAATCAGAGAGAAGAAATCATCGCCTTTTATGATACGGAGCCGCCGCCAAGACCTAATCTCTCTCGGGAGGGCTGATCTAGAGTCCGTTTGGGGCTCCGGAGAGGGGGGTTCGTCGCCATCGTCATCATCAACCATCGTCCATCACCAATTTCATGATGCTCACCGCCGTGCGTGAGTAATTCCATAGTAGGCTTGCTGGACGGTGATGGGTTGGATGAGATTTATCATGTAAGCGAGTTAGTTTTGTTAGGGTTTGATCCCTAGTATCCATTATGTTCTGAGATTGATGTTGCTATGACTTTGCTATGCTTAATGCTTGTCACTAGGGCCTGAGTGCCATGATTTGAGATCTGAACCTATTGTGTTTTGATGAATATATGTGAGTTCTTGATCCTATCTTGCAAGTCTATAGTCACCTACTATGTGTTATGATCCAGCAACCCCGAAGTGACAATAATCGGAATCACTCCCGGTGATGACCATAGTTTGAGGAGTTCATGTATTCACTATGTGCTAATGCTTTGTTCCGGTTCTCTATTAAAAGGAGGCCTTAATATCCCTTAGTTTCCAATAGGACCCCACTGCCGCGGGAGGGTAGGACAAAAGATGTCATGCAAGTTCTTTTCCATAAGCATGTATGACTATATTCGGAATACATGCCTACATTACATTGATGAACTGGAGCTAGTTCTGTGTCACCCTATGTTATGACTGTTACATGATGAACCACATCCGGAATAATTATCCATCATTGATCCGGTGCTTACGAGTTTTCCATATACTGGTTCTCGCTTATTTACTTTTCTGTTGCTACTGTTACAATCACTACAAAATACCAAAAACATTACTTTTGCTGTCTTTACTTTTGTTACCGTTACCACCACTATCATATTACTTTGCTACTAAACACTTTGCTGCAGATACTAAGTTTCCAGGTGTGGTTGAATTGACAACTCAGCTGCTAATACTTGAGAATATTCTTTGGCTCCCCTTGTGTCGAATCAATAAATTTGGGTTGAATACTCTACCCTCAAAAACTATTGCGATCCCCTATACTTGTGGGTTATCAGGCGCCACATCAATGTTGTGCATGGTATTCAAACATGCATGCATCACCTGCATACATATGTATTGGAGACATGCATGCAGTGGTTATCTTCGGACAGTACTCTCCCTTGCGTGGTTACCGGTAGCAAGCCTATATATTCGTGGGCCTGCGTGGACATCCATGATCGCTTCGACCGACAGTGAGAGAGGTTACCATGCTGGATTCTTCTTTGGTTCGTGTTACCGTGGTAGGTCATGGTGAGATTCCAGACCTTAGTTTGAGCGCATACATCCGCATGAATCCTCATCACCGGCTCAAAGTGGGGTGACATACATACTACACGTCGTGAACCCACGCTTCGTGGGGGTACTTTCCGGTTCCAAAGCATGGTGCCCCATCAAAGTTGTGCATTGGGTATTGAAACATCACACAACACTGAATACATGGCGACATGCAAGAAGTGGTTGTCTTTGGGCACTACACCCTTGCGTGGTTATCAGTGAGCTAGCCCATCTGTGGGCTCGCGTGGACATCCATCACTTTCACCAACAACAAGAGAGTGTTATATGACCAAGGGTTGATTACTCTTGGTCCGTGTAACAATACATCTTGGTGAGATGCCCTCTGCCACCGACTCAAAGTGTGTGGGGGGGAGGGGGGATTACTTCGCACTTCCTAAACCTCTGTGGGGTCGGGGATGTCCAATTAATTTGTGAGGCACATGTGCCACATCAAAGTTGTGAATTTGGTATTTAAATATTACACCACCCTTTCCATACATATAGTTGAGCCACCCGCAGGTGGTTCGTATGTGACCTCACCCATCTCGTGTGACAAGCACACATTTTGGGGCCACACACGGTCCACCTTTGACTGGAAGCGAAAGGGGCTCAGGCTTGACCATGATAGACTCCTATAGGTTTAGTGTTACGATAGGGTGTGCTGTTAGACCTTGCTATTTGGTGGCATGCGTTCGTAGCTAGGATTCCCCTCCCGCCGACGCGAAGTGGGGAGGCATGGCGGACTAGCAATTATGATGTAGGGTAGAACCCTAGATGCCCGATCATTCATGGTTGGAGGGGATCCTACGAATAACACGAAGAACACGAGGTGGAAAACGAGGGGAACATGAGGGGAAACATGAGAGAAATCACTCAACCAACAAGTGATGGTCACACATATGCTAGATCCTCAAAACAAAAAGAGTGGTAAACGATTAGAAGTCAACAAGGGACGATACAAAGGGTCTTATCCGTGAGGAGGTTTTGAAGGGTCTTCCCATAAAGGGGTCTTGAATCCTCTTGGGGGATCTTCTCCGAAGATGCGCTCGGCTCCGAAGGAGAAGTGACGTGGTGGATGAGCAAAGCTCTATCTCTGATATGAGCTATCACAATGCTAACCCTAGAAATAGGGTGGAGGAGGTGTATTTAGAGTCTTAGTGGACGAAAGGGTAAGTGGCCTCGGCCCAACACGAGGGCGGTCACACAGGCGTCGGACGTCCGACAGTCACCGGTCATCCGAAGGCTCGCGATGGTCCAGACGTCTGGTAACGGTCGGGCGTCCGATGTTTCGGCTCTGGTCGGGACTTGTCGGTCGTCCGGTCGGGGTCGGTCGTCCCGAGGTTTCCATTCTTCCGATGTTTTGGCTCGGATGTGGTGGTGTCGGTCGTCTGGTGTCGCTCGATCGTCTGGACGCTAGGAGGTGTCGGCCGTCTGGTGTTGCTCGGACGTTCGGGCGCTGGAGCGTGCGTTGGCTGGGAATTGGCTGGCCGGTTGGAGCCTCCAGGCATCGGACATCTGAGAGACGTCGGTCGTCTGATGACTGGGAGTTATGAGCGGTCCTTCTTGTCCATTGAACTTGGTATCCTCGTCGTCTTGTCCGTTGGGTGTAGTTGATCCGTGGCTTTCCTCCAAATACCAGATCACACATAGGGTCTCCGCATGAGGTAGTAGCCATGTCTCATAAGTAGAAAGTGGAAGTTCGGAGAGGAGCGAGTTCACCTTATCTCCGCTCGAGCTCTTGTCATTGGTCCAAGTGGTGTCGTGGGACATGTAGATACGTCCATGGGGATGATCGTGCGATGCTCCGCATCATCTCCCCCCCCCCCCCCGGAAAGATCCGACCTCGGAGGAAAGCTTCCTCGCCATGGTATGGCGAGAGGTCTTTGACATTGAAGATGTCACTCACATTGTACTTGTCGCTTGGAAGGTCGATCTTGTAAGCATTGTTGTTGTAGCGTGCTAGCACATTGAAGGGTCCATCGGCTCACGGTAGAAGTTTGGACTTGCGTTCGTTGGGGAAGCGGTCCTTGCGAAGGTGTAGTGACACAAGATCTCCGATGTTGAATATCATGGGTCTCTTGTTGATGTTGAGCTTGGTCGCGAGTCGTTGTACTTGGCGCTCGATAGTGTGCCTTGTATCTTCATGCATCTTATTGAGGTAGCTTGCTCGTGCACTCGTGTCCATGTTGGTGCGCTCTTGTAGTGGAACAGGTAGAATGTCCAATGGGGACAACGGGTTGAAGCCGTAGACGACCTCGAAGGGGGACTTGCCGGTAGTCGAATGTCTTGTGCGGTTGTAGGCGTACTCGACAGGGGGTAGGCACTCCTCTCACTCCTTGATGTTCCTCTTGATCAATACGCGAAATACAGTGGAGAGTGTTTGGTTCATCGCCTCTGTTTGGCCATCGGTTTGAGGATGGTATGCCGAAGAGAACAAAAGCTTGATTCCAAGCTTGGCGCATACAGTCTTCCAAAAGTAACTAAAGAACTTGACGTCGTGGTCCGAGACAATTGTCTTTGGCACTCCATGGAGGCGCACGATTTCCCTACAAAAAAGATTTGCAATATGTGAAGCATCGTCTATCTTGTTGCATGGGATAAAATGAGCCATCTTAGAGAATCGGTCCACAACAACAAACACGGAATCCTTTCCATTTTGAGTTCTAGGCAAACCAAGTACAAAGTCCATGCTAATGTCTTCCCAAGGTTGATAAGGAATAGGAAGGGGCATGTAAAGACCATGGGATTGAGCTTTTGACTTAGCTTTGCGACATGTAGAGCATTGGTTGGTGAAGCGTGAGACATCGCGGAACATCTTGGGCAAAAAATAGTTCTTGGAGAGTGTAGCGAATATCTTGTCGCGTCCAAAGTGTCCCATTAGTCCCCTCCATGATCCTCTTGCAAAAGGAGCAAACGAAGAGAAGACTCGGGGATGCAAAGCTTGTTAGCTCTCATAAGATAATCATCCTTGATGTAGTATCATTCCCAAGATGTATGCGTCAAACACTTAGCATAAGGAATACCAAAAGTAGGATCATGTGCATACAAGGCTTTGATCTGCTCAAAGCCAATGGCATTCAATTCAAGTTCAGTGACAAGCATGCATATGCGGGAAAGAGCATCCACCACAATTTTCCTTACCTTTGATGTACTTGATGTCATAGGGAAATGACTCAATGAATTCACTCCACTTAGCATGATGCTTGTTCAACTTAGTTTGACCATTTAAGTAAGTGTTTCATGATCGGTATGGATGATAAATTCACAAGGGCGAAGATAATGTTCCCATTCACGCAAAACTCGCACTAAAACATATAGCTCTTTGTCATAGATGGGATAATTGAGTTGCACTCCGGAAAGTTCCTTGCTAAAATATGCTTTGGAGTGCTTCTCTTGCGTTAACACTTCTCCTATTCCATTACCACTAGCATCACAATGAATTTCAAAAGGTTTGTCAAAGTTGGGTAATGCAAGCACGGGAGCATGGGTAAGCAAATTTTTAAGCTCATTAAATGCGGTATCTTGGGATGGTCCCCAAACAAATGGAACATTTTTCTTACTCAAATAATGTAAAGGTGAAGCAATTGTGCTGAAATCCTTCACAAATCTGCGATAGAAACCGGTTAAACCAAGAAAACTATGCACTTGTTGCAAGTTGGTTGGTTGGGGCCAAGTTTTAATAGCATTGATCTTAGATTCATCTACATGAACAACCTTAGAAGACGGAACAAAACCCAAGAAAACAAGCTTATCAACACCAAAAAGGAATTTGTACATATTAGAATAAAGTCGCTCTTTCCTAAGAGTTTGCAACACGGTTCTAAGATGGGTGACATGATCTTTGAGAGATTTGCTAAAGACAAGAATATCATCAAAATAGACCACAACAAATACACCAATATAGGGACGAAGAACAAAGTGCATGACTCGCATGAAAGTACAGGGTGCTCCGGATAAACCCATTGGCATAACTAGCCATTCATATAAGCCAAATTTTGTCTTAAATGCGGTTTTCCATTCATCAACTTCTTGGATGCGTATTTGATAGTAGCCACTTTTAAGATCAATCTTAGAGAAAATGGCGGCTCCGCTAAGCTCAACAAGCATATCATGTAAGCGTGGAATAGGGTAACGATATCTAACGGTGATAGCATTGATGGGACTACAATCAAAAACCATGCGATAAGTACCGTATTTCTTTGGAACAAGAATGACCGGAACGGCACAAGGACTCAAGCTTTCACGTACTTGACCGTTGTAGATGAGTTGTTTTACTTGCCGTTTGATCTCCTTAGTTTCCTCCTAGTTGATGCGGTAGGGAGCCTTGTTTGGTAGAGGCGCTCCAGGGATGAGGTCTATTCGGTGTTCAATGCCTTGTAGTGGAGGTAGACCCGGATGTAGCTCGTCAAGGAAAACATCTTGGAATTCCTGCAAAAGAGAAGACAATACTAAAGGTAGATTGTGAGAGGTGTTAGTTTTTGGTGCCTCGTCCTTGCACAGAAGGACATAGTGCATAACACTTGATGCGTTCTCACGCACATCTCTCATCTCACTTTTGGTGGCAAATAGGACTAAGTTTTTCTTGCCACTCATCATAGAGGCACTTGATTTTGGCTTGTGGCGCTCACTCTCTTTTGGGTGTGTCACTCTCTCACTATTTTCTCCTTGATGGGTGGCTTTCTTGTCGGCGATCACTAGACTTGGATACATAGGTCGTAGCACATACTCCTTCCCTTTCATCTTGAAGCTATAGTGATTGGTACGCCCGTTGTGGATGACGCCTCGGTCAAATTGCCATGGTCGACCAAGTAGGAGGTGGCAAACGGACATCTGGACGAAATCACACTCCAAAGTGTCTTCATATGCTCCAATTTTGAAGGAGACTGACTGTATGCTCAACTTGGATAGTGTCGGCATCACTTAGCCATTGAACCTTGTAGGGGTGTGGGTGCTTCATCTTGACCAGTTGGAGCTTGGAGCATAGTTCTTTAGTTGCTAAGTTGTGATAACTCCCTCCATCGATGATGACCTTGATGGACCTTCCATTGATGTCGGCCTTGATGTGGAAGATGTGGCATCTTTGTTCTTCGTCTTGTTGATGTTGAAGAGTCAAGTCTTTGGAGACAACGAAAGCGGGGCTCGAATCCTCATCACAAAAGACTTGATCATCTCCATCTTTGTTCATGTGCCGATGCATGGCCACTTGCTCAAGGGATTCCATCTCTTCTTCACTCATGGAGTCATAGGTTCCGTCGTCGTCGAGTATCATGGTGCGCTTGTTCGTACACTCAAAGAACTTGTGGCCTCGGCCGCCACATGTAAAACACATGATGGAACTTGTTTTGACGGTCTCATCGGTTGGAGTAGATGATGGAGCGCGCGGCTTGAAGTTGCTTGTAGTAGGAGGATGACTTGAGGTTGTCGAAGTTTTCTTGTAACTTGACTTGTCTTCGTTGTTTGTAGATGGCTTGGTTGAGGTAGAAGTTGTTGGAGTCGTTGAAGCTTGGGTGTTGGAGAAGCCGCAGCTCTTGGACGAGTACTTAGTGTACTTGAAGTCATCTTGCACTTGACGTTCCTATTTGGTAGCTTGATGCGCTAGCTCAATGAGGTTGGAGTAGGGTTGGAAGTCGGCAATCTTCTTGATGGGATGATTGAGGCCATTCATGAAACGGGCCATAGTTTGCTCATCATCTTCTTTGACATTGGCTCTTATCATGGCAATCTCCATTTCCTTGTAGTATTCTTCAACGCTCTTAGTTCCTGGCTTGAGGAGTTGGAGTTTCTTGAAGAGATTGCGGTTGTAGTAGGTTGGCACAAAGCGTGCGCGTATGACTTCTTTCATTTCCTCCCATGTGGTGATTGGTGGTTCACATCTTGCTTGTCGGCGCTCAAGGACTTGTTCCCACCATATGAGCACATAGTCTTGGAACTCAAATGATTCCATAGCAATCTTCTTCTCTTCCTCATAGTTGTGCAAACGAGTGATCTTGTCGACCTTCAATGCCCATGAAAGGTACTACTCTTTGGGATCATTGCTTCCATGGAACTTGGGCATGGTGAACTTGAGCTTGCCGTAGCGTTGCTCTTCGTTGTGTTGGGGTCAAGGGTGATAATGAC
Organism: Triticum aestivum; assembly: GCF_018294505.1. Taxonomy (NCBI): domain Eukaryota; kingdom Viridiplantae; phylum Streptophyta; class Magnoliopsida; order Poales; family Poaceae; genus Triticum; species Triticum aestivum. Next base: position 295,365,850 of record NC_057813.1, read on the forward strand.
GCCCTTGACGTGGAGGATTTTCAACCTCATATTGCTATTGACGTGGAGGATTTCCAAAGTCATCTTGCTCTTGATGAACTTGAGGTTGTGGTGGAGCTTGAGGAACTTGACGATGCACTCTTGCTTGGTAGTTTTGCTCTTGAATTTCTTTGCGAAGTGCTTCCTCTTGATTGTGCCTATCTCGGTTGCAGTTGGCAACGGTCGACTTGATTCTCGAAGGGCATGTTGCGCCTCAAGAGCGTGTGCTTCACGTTGTTTTTGTTGAAGCTGTTGAGCCTCGACATCTTGTTCGTCTTGATGTTGTCACGCTCGCTCTTCCCCTTGTAGATGTTGATGTTGCCTTTCTTGTGCTAGTGCAAGAGGACCTTGGTTTGGGTGATGACGATGTGCTTGCTCGTCGAATTGCTCTTGTGGATGATTGCCGTGTAGAGGATTGTGAGTTGCTAGACGGCCTTGGCGCATGACTCGATGTAGAGTGTTCAATGTCGGTGTACTTGAGCGGGAGAAGGCGTCGTCGGTGTCCCCTTGTAGATGTTGACGTTGCCTTTCTTGTGCTAGTGCAAGAGGACCTTGGTTTGGGTGATGACGATGTGTTTGCTCATCGAATTGCTCTTGTGGATGATTGCCGTGTAGAGGATTGCGAGTTGCTAGACGGCCTTGGCGCACGACTCGACGTAGAGTGTTCGATGTCAGTGTACTTGAGCGGGAGAAGGTGTCGTCGGTGTGTCGACTCGAATGGCTCCGTCTTGAGTACGATGAAGTGGTAGAATGGTGGTTCAGCAACAAGGAACAAATCTTGTCCATTTTTGCACCATTCTCTTCTTTGTGAGCATCGAGCTTGTTGTCGAAGTAGTCTCTCGTTCATTGTTCAAAGAGGCACAACTTGGTGGCGAGATTGTTGATGCAGTCGCTCATTGCTTGTTGTTCTCGATGCAAAGCTCGTTGTGCACCGAATAGGTGGCTCTTGGTGACATAGGATGACATGTCGTTGTCTTGCTCGATGAAGACTGGGTTGGTAGAAGAACTTGTCCTATCCATCATTCCAAGCAAAAACATGCGAGTGGGAGAAAGAGAATAACTTATACTAAATGTACCTTGGCCATTGTTGAGGATGGATCAAGGATCACTCAAATGTGGAACAAGGAAATAGCACAATTGGTACCAATTCTTGTCGGTTCTCACACCTACACAAGTAAAAGCTTTGGTGGAGCTCGGTTAGGTTGGTGGCACAAAACTTGATGCAATTGTTAGTGAGCCTCAATAATTTTGGGAAGGATTCACAAATTTGCAAATGCAACAAGTAGACCAATAGCAAGATATGGTACACGTAAACACACACGCAAACAGATAAATGTGGTCGCGCAACCAAGTAATGAGCCAAAATGTGGAATCCACGAAAATGCTCTTATTGCACAACACTCAAGAGACGCTAGCATGATTGCATAATAGGCGGATATGAAACTTGTGCACAAACTACAAGGCAAAAATGCAACAACTTCTATCCCAAGTATGCTATATGTATGGTATTCCGGTGATATGATCCAAGAAGATCGAGTATGACAATCTTAAAGTAGTATGACGCTATGGTTCTTGCTTATAAGCTCTATTCTTATCTTTCCCTTTTGCTTAAAAGCTTGTTTGGCTCTTTCTCTTTTGAGCCCTTTTCTCATGCAAAACTTCAGGAACTAAGATAGCAATTGTGTATATGCAATGACAACTTTGTGACACAAAAGATGATCACTAATGTGTACAAGTCACGTTGCCGGCAATACTCAAAGGCTAGTCATGATGGGTAAGCAAGAGGCTATGGTGGTTATCAATGCAATGGCAAGGAATGTACCATGAAAGGATACCACGATGCCAAGAGATATAGAGGTTACCCTTCTTGCTTACGGTCGAGGTGTCAAAATTGTGTAGCGGTCGATGTCGATGATGAATATGAGCTGTGGTGTTTTCGTTGTCGAACAGTCCCTAAGTAGCCAAAACACGTTAGGAAATGAAAACCGCAACTCAAAACTCAAAGACCAGAACATGTAAAAATTTGCCGGAGTGCGAAACGGGCGAGCAATGGTGGTTGTGGAAAGCGGTGGTGGCATGCAAGTGTGTATGCGGAAGTGGCGGTGGAACGGAGGGGGAAACTGAACTTAAAATATTCAGTTTTGTCAGGGATGGTCGGACGACCGATGTTGGTCGGACGTCTGGTGCCTGGGCGATTTCGGGCACAGGATGAACTCGGGTTCTCGAGGTGGAGATGGAGAAAAATGGTCAAATTCGAGCGATTTGTGGATGGGAATGGTGGTGATGTTGAGGGAAAGCTAGATCCACTTGTGCAAAGCAAATCCATGGATCAAATCCAACAAAACTTCATCACACCAACAAATCACAAAACATTTTGGGGCTATTTTTGGTGGGGATTTTCGAATTTGGGGAAGAACACAACAAAATCAAGCTAGAAAACAAGGGGTAGGGGCTCCAAATACGTGATCAACGTGGCTCATGATACCAAGATGATGTAGGGTAGAACCCTAGATGCCCGATCTTTCATGATTGGAGGGGATCCTACGAATAACATGAAGAACACGAGGGGGAAAACGAGGGGAACGTGAGGAGAAACACGAGAGAAATCACTCAACCAAAAAGTGATGTTCACAGATATGCTAGATCCTCGAAACACAAAGAGTGATACACGATTCAAAGTCAATAAGGGACGATACAAAGGGTCTTCTCCGTGAGGAGGTCTTGAAGGGTCTTCCCGTAAAGGGGTCTTGAATCCGCTTCGGGGATCTTCTCCGAAGAGGCGCTCGTCTCCAAAGGAGAAGTGACCAAGTGGATGAGCAAACCTTATCTCTAAAATGAGCTATCACAATGCTAATCCTAGAAAGAGGGTGGAGGAGGTCTATTTGTAGTCTTAGTGGATGAAAGGGTAAGTGGCTTCGGCCCAACACACAGGCGGTCACACAGGCGTCGGACGTCCGACGGTCACCGGTCGTCTGAAGGCTCGCGAGGGTCCGGACGTCTCATGCCTGTCGGGCGTCCGATGTTTTTGCTCTGGTCAGGACTTGTTGGCTGTCCGGTAATGGTTGGTCGTCCGGAGGTCTCCATTCCTCCGATGTTTCGGCTCGGGTGTGGTGGTGCCGGTCCTCTGGTGTCGCTCGGTCGTCCGGACGCTACGATGTGTCGATCGTCTGTTGTTGCTCGAACGTCCGGGCGCTGGAGTGTGCATTGGCTGGGACTTGGCTGGTCGGTCAGAGCCTCCAAGCGTCGGACGTCCGAGAGATGTCTGTCGTCCGATGACTGGGAGTTACGAGCAGTCCTTCTTCTTGTCCATTGAACTTGGTGTCCTCGTCGTCTTGTCCGTTGGGTGTAGCTGATCCGTGGCTTTCCTCCAAATACCTGATCACACATAGGATCTCCCGCATGAGGTAGTATTCATGTGTCATAAGTAGAAAGTGGAATTTCAGAGAGGAGCGAGTTCACCTTATCTTTGATAGCCTTTGCTCGAGCTCTTGTCATTGGTCCAAGTGCTGTCATGGGACATGTAGATACGTCCATGGGGATGATCGTGGGATGCTCCGCATCAAATTATGTGCTCTTTGTGAGACAGGTGCCACATAAAAGTTGTGCATTGGGTATTTGAACATCTTTTTGATCCACATGCAAGTTAGTATTCTGACCCATTCCCACATTATTTTTGCCAAATTTATAAACAGCAAACAAGTCGGATGATGCAACAGACATGATTCCCTCAGACTACCTGTGTGCCATGCTAGTGCCCCTATCACTCACATCAGCACAGTAGATTGGGCTCCACGAGGCTTCCCTCGCAATCTCAAAAATATCTACCTGGCTGGAGGGTATTTTGGTTGATACGATTATTATGTTTCTACCGTGTGTGATGTTTGTCGCCCCCACTCCCGCCTAAATCACTCGAAAATATCTACCCACCTGGAGAAGTTTTCTGTGTGATAGCACACAATTATTTCGTTTGGACCGTGTGTTGTTTTCTCCCGCTCCCACCTGCATCCACTACAAAAAAAGACACATCCGTGACATTTTGGGCCGAACGAAAAAAAATTGTCATACTTATGACACTTCTATGACGATAATTGTAACAAAAGCCGGTATCATCATAGATGTGCTGGGCTCCTACTTCTATGACAAAAAATCATAACAGAAAATGGGCTTTTCATCCTGGCGGGAAGGAGACGCAGCTGCATGACATTCTTTGGGCCATCCATGACGGAATAAACAGTGGTAGAAGCGAGGGCGAGGAAACTATCGGCGAGTTCCCAATTACGGTGGTGTCACGACCAATATGCGACCCTATCCTAAAGGAACACGAAGGTCCCAGCAAGGATAAGTGCATATTGGAGACGCTTTTGCAAGGTGGATATCATTACATCGTACCATTACATAATAGTTGGGGATACATACAAAAGGCATACAATGTCACATGAATACAACATCATCATACACAAGAGCAACATCCGACTATGGATGAAACACAAACAGAAACTCAACGACATCCACCCTGCTAGCCCAGGCTGCCGACCTGGAACCTATCCCCTGATCGAAGAAGAAGCAAAAGAAGAACTCCAAAACAAGTAACATCACTCTCGCATCAAGATCATCGCATAACATGTACCTGCAACTATTGTTGTAGTAATCTGTGAGCCACGAGGACCCAGCAATCCCATTACCATGGGTATCAAGACTAGCAAAGCTTAATGGGTAAGGAAGGGGTAAAGTGGTGAGGTTGCAACAGCGACTAAGCATGATATGGTGGCTAACATACGCAAATAAGAGCGAGAAGAGAAGCAACGAAACGGTCGCGAAGCTAGCAATGATCAAGAAGTGATCTTGAACTCCTACTTACGTCAACCATAACCCAAAACCGTGTTCACTTCCCGGACTCTGCCGAGAAGAGACCATCACGGCTACACACGTGGTTGATGCGTTTTAATTCGAATCTGGTGTCAAGTTCTCTACAACCGGACATTAACAAATTCCCATCTGCCACATAACCGCGAGCATGGCTCTCGAAAGTTTATACCCTGCAGGGGTGTCCCAACTTAGCCCATCACAAGCTCTCATGGTCAACGAAGGATATCTCTTCTCCTAGGAAGACACGATCAGTCTCGGAATCTCGGTTTACAAGACATTTCGACAATGGTAAAACAAGACCAGCAAGACCGCCTGATGTGCCGACAAATCCCGATAGGAGCCGCACATATCTCATTCTTAGGGCACAACGGATGAGCAATCCGTACAACTAAAACCAGACCTCAAGTTTCCTTGAGCGGGCGCTGCAAAGGGCTCTAGTTTGGACCAACACTCGGGGGAGCACTGGCCCGGGGGGTAAATAAAGATGACCCTCGGGCTCCGGAAACCCAACGGAAAAAGGCTTAGGTAGGCAAATGGTAAAACCAAGGTTGGGCCTTGCTGGAGGAGCTTTATTCAAAGCGAACTGTCAAGGGGGTCCCATAAATCACCCAACCGTGTAAGGAACGCAAAATCAAGGAACATAACACTGGTATGACGGAAACTAGGGCGGCAAGAGTGGAACAAAACACCAGGCATAAGGCCGAGCCTTCCACCCTTTACCAAGTATATAGATGCATTAATTAAATAAGAGATATTGTGATATCCTGCTACATCTTGAGCTTGCGTTGGTTTTCCTTGAAGAGGAAAGGGTGATGCAGCACTAGTAGCGTAAGTATTTCCCTCAGTTTTTGAGAACCAAGGTATCAATCCAGTAGGAGGCTCCTCAAAAGGTATCAGGTACACATCTACAAAAACGAACAAAGAACTCGCAACCAACACAATAAAATGGTTGTCAATCCCTTCACGGCCACTTGCGAAAGTGAGATCTGATAGAGATAATATGATAAGATAAATATATTTTTGGTATTTTATAATATAGATGCAAAAAGTAAAGATGCAAAGAAAAGTAGATTGAAAGCTTATATGATAAAAGATAGACCCGGGGGCCATAGGTTTCACTAAAGGCTTCTCTCAAGATAGCATAAGTATTACGGTGGGTGAACAAATTACTGTCGAGCAATTGATAGAAAAGCGAATAATTATGAGATTATCTAGGCATGATCATGTATATAGGCATCACGTCCGCAACAAGTAGACCGACTCCTGCCTGCATCTACTACTATTACTCCACACATCGACCGACTCCTGCCTGCATCTAGAGTATTAAGTTCATAAAGAACAGAGTAACGCATTAAGCAAGATGACATGATGTAGAGGGATAAACTCATGCAATATGATATAAACCCCATCTTTTTATCCTCGATGGCAACAATACAATACGTGCCTTGCTGCCCCTGCTGTCACTAGGAAAGGACACCGCAAGATTGAACCCAAAGCTAAGCACTTCTCCCATTGCAAGAAAGATCAATCTAGTAGACCAAACCAAACTGATAATTCGAAGAGACTTGCAAAGATAACTCAATCATACATAAAAGAATTCAGAGGAGATTCAAATATTTCTCATAGATAAACTTGATCATAAACCCACAATTCATCGGATCTCGACAAAAACACAGCAAAAAGAGTTTACATCGAAAAGATCTCCACAAGAGAGGGGGAGAACATTGTATTGAGATCCAAAAAGAGAGAACAAGCCATCTAGCTAATAACTATGGACCCGAAGGTCTATGGTAAACTACTCACAACTCATCGGATGGGCTATGGTGTTGATGTAGAAGCCCTCCATGGTCGATTCCCCCTCCGGCGGAGTGCCGACGAAGGCTCCAAGATGGGATCTCGTGGATACAGAAGGTTACAGTGGTGGAAATTGTGTTTCGTTGGCTCCCTGGATGTTTTTGGGGTACGTAGGCTTATATAAGAGGAAGAAGTACGTCGGTGGCCGCCCGAGGGGCCCACGAGATAGGGGGGCGTGCCCTCCTATCTCGTGGCTGCCTCGGCTGCTTCTTGACATGCACTCCAAGTCCTCTGGATCATGTTCGTTCCAAAAATCACGCTCCCGAAGGTTTCATTCCGTTTGGACTCCGTTTGATATTCCTTTTCTTCGAAATACTGAAATAGGCAAAAAAACAGCAATATGGGTTGGGCCTCCGGTTAGTAGGTTAGTCCCAAAAATGATATAGATGTGTAAAATAAAGCCCATAAACATCCAAAAGGAGTAATATAATAGCATGGAACAATCAAAAATTATAGATATGATGGAGACGTATCAAGCATCCCCAAGCTTAATTCCTGCTCGTCCTCGAGTAGGTAAATGATAAAAACAGAATTTTTGATGTGGAATGCTACCTAGCATATTTCTCAATGTAATTTTCTTTGTTGTGGCATGAATGTTCAGATCAAAATGATTCAAGATAAAAGCTTATAAAACATAAAAATAATAATGCTTCAAAGCATACTAACAAATAATCATGTCCTATCAAAATAGCATAGCCAAAGAAAGCTTATCCCTACAAAATCATATAGTTAGGCCATGCTTCATTTTCATTACACAAAATACTCCCATCATGCACAACCCTGATGACGAGCCGAGCAATTGTTTCATTCTTTTCAACGCACTTCAGCTTTTTTCAACTCTTACGCAATACATCAGCGCAAGCCATGGACATAGCACTAAGGTGGTATAAGGTGGTGGTTGTGAGGACAAAAAGAGGGACAAGATAGTCTCACATCAACTAGGCGTATCAACGAGCTATGGAGATGCCCATCAATAGATATCAATGTGAGTGAGTAGGGATTGCCATGCAATAGATGCACTAGAGCTATAAATATATGAAAGCTCAACAAAAGAAACTAAGTGGGTGTGCATCCAACTCGCTTGCTCACGAAGACCTAGGGCATTTTGAGGAAGCCCATCAATGGAATATACAAGCCAAGTTCTATAATGAAAAATTCCCACTTAGTAGATGAAAGTGACAACATAGGAGACTCTCTCTCATGAAGATCATGGTGCTACTTTGAATCACAAGTGTGGAAAAAGAGATAGTAGCATTGTCCCTTCTCTCTTTTTCTCTCATTTTTTTTCTTTTTTCTTTTTTTCTTTGGCCTTTCTTTTTTTCTTTTTGGCATTTCTTATTTTTTTTTCTTTTTTGTCTTTTTGTAAAGTCTGAAGTATCATCCCGACTTATGGGGGAATCATAGTCTTCATCATCCTTTCCTCACTGAGACAATGCTCTAATAATGAAGATCATCACACTTTTATTGATTTACAACTCAAGAATTACAACTCAAAGCTAGAACAAGATATGACTATATGAATGCCTCTGGTGGTGTACCGGGATATGCAATGAATCAAGAGCGACATATATGAAAATTATGAAGGTGGCCTTGCCACAAATACGATGTCAACTACATGATCATGCAAAAAGCAATATGACAATGATGGAATGTGTCATAATAAATGGAACGGTTGAAAGTTGCATGGAAATATATCTCGGAATGGCTATGGAAATGCCATAATAGGTAGGTATGGTGGCTGTTTTGAGGAAGGTAAATAATGGGTTCATGATACCGGCGAAAGTTGCGGGGTATAATAGAGGCTAGCAAAGTGGAAGGATGAGTGTGCGTATATCCATGGACTCACATTAGTCATAAAGAACTCATATACCTATTGCAAAAGTCTACTTAGCCCTCGAAGAAAAGTAATACTACGCATGCCCCAATAGGGATAGATTGGTAGGAAAAGACCATCGCTCGTCCTCGACTGCCACTCATAAGGAAGACAATCAAAAGAGCACCTCATGCAACAAATTTGTCACACAACTTTTACCATACGTGCATGCTACGGGACTTGCCAACTTCAAAAAAAGTATTTCTCAATTCCATAATTACCCACTAGCATGACCCTAACATTACTACCTTTATACCTCAAAACAATTATCAAGCATCAAATTGATCATAGCATCCAAGTCACTTCCTATGATAGTTTTTATTATACCCAACTTGGATGCTCATCATTCTAGGACCAAATTTGTAACCATAGAAAATACCATGCTGTTCTAAAATACTCTCAGAAAGATATAAGTGAAGCATGAGAGACTAGCAATTTCTTCAAAATTAATCCACTGCTGTGCTCTAAAAGATATAAGTGAAGCACTAGAGCAAAAGCGATCAGGCTCAAAAAATATAAGTGAAGCACATAGAGTATTCTAGCATATTCTAATCAAGTAGGCTTCTCCCAAAAGGTGTGTACAGCAAGGATGATTGTGGTAAACTAAAAGTAAAAGACTAATATAACACACGACGCTCCAAGCAAAACACATATCATGTGGCGAATAAAAATATAACTCCAAGTAAAGTTACCAATGAATGAAGACGAAAGAGGGGATGCCTTCCCGGGGCATCCCCAAGCTTAGGCTTTTGGCTATCCTTGAATATCTTGGGGTTCCATGGGCATCCCCAAGCTTAGGCTCTTGCCACTCTTTATTCCATAGTCCTTCAAAGCTCTACCCAAAACTAGAAAACTTCACAACACAAAACTCAACAGGAAATCTTATAAGCTCCGTTAGTGAAAGAAAACAAAACCACCACATAAGGTACTGTAATGAAATCATTATTTATTTATTTTGGTGTTAAACCTACTGTATTCCAACTTCTCTATGGTTTATAAACTATATTACTAGCCATAGATGCATCAAAATAAGCAAACAACACACGAAAAACAGAATCTGTCAAAAACAGAACAGTCTGTAGCAATATGTAACTAACGCAAAGTTCTGGAACTCTAAAACTCCTACCAAAATAGGAAGTCCTGGAAATTTTGTGTATTTATCATAAGCAAAAAGAATCAATGCAAAAGCACGTTTCTGTGATTTAACAACACTCATATCGTGCGTGCAAAGTTTCTGTTTTTCAGCAGAATCAAATCAACTATCATCATAGGTTATCCTATAGGTTCTACTTGGCACAAACACTAATTAAAAGATAAAAACACATCTAAACAGAAGGTAGATGCAAAATTTATTAAATAACATAAAGTAAAAATATTAGGTTGTCTCCCAACAAGCGCTTTTGTTTAAAGCCTTTTTAGCTAGGCATTGAGATTTCAATGATGCTCACATGAAAAAGAAGAACTGAAGCACAAAGAGAGCATCATAAAACATGTGAAAAACACACTTAAGTCTAACATTCTTCCTATGCATAGGCATCTTGTAAGCAAACAAATTATCAAGGAAAGTAAAAACTAGAATATGCAAGGAAGAACAAAGAGATGATAGCAATCTCAACATGAAGAGATGTAATTTAGTAACATGAAAATTTCTACAACCATATTTTCCTCTCTCATAATAATTTCATGTAGGATCATAAGAAAATTAAACAAAATAGCTATCACATAAAATATTTTCAACACAATCCACATGCATGAGAAGTTGACACTCTTCCAAAATAGTGAGATTAACATTATCTAAAGTCATGACCTCTCCAAGCCCACTTTTATCTAAAATTTCATAAGATTGATCAAAATCCAAATATGTGGGATCTAAAGTTGACACTCTTCCAAACCCACTTTCATTAATATTGCAAACACTATTATCAATCTCATATTCATCATGGGGGTTAAATAAATTTTCAAGATCAAAAGAAGAATCACCCCAATCATGATCATTGCAACAAGTAGTAGACATAGCAAAACTAGCATCCTCAAGATTAGGGTTTTGCATATTATTAGCACACCTGACACCAAGAGAATTTATAGTAAAATCATTGCAATCATGCTTTTTATTCAAAGATCTATCATGAATCACTTCATAAAGTTCTTCATCACAATTTTCAGATTCACGAAATTCAAGCAAAACTTCATAAAGATAATCTAGTGCAGAAAACTCATTAGCAATTGATTCATCGTAATTAGATCTCTTAAAAAGATTGGCAAGAGGATGAGGATCCATCATAATAAATAAACAACTATTCCGACCAAACGAGCAAACGAGGCAAGTAAGACATCAAAGCAAACGAAAAGACAAACAGAAGAAGGGCGAATAAAACGGCAAGGGTGAAGTGGGGGAGAGGAAAACGATAGGCAAATGGCAAATAATTTAAATGCGAGGGAGATGAGTTTGTGATAGGTACTTGGTATGTCTTGACATGAGCGAAAACCTCCCCGGCAACTGCGCCAGAAATCCTTCTTGCTACATCTTGAGCTTGCGTTGGTTTTCCTTGAAGAGGAAAGGGTGATGCAGCAATAGTAGCGTAAGTATTTCCCTCAGTTTTTGAGAACCAAGGTATCTATCTAGTAGGAGGCTCCTCGAAAGTCCCGTACCTACAGAAATGAACAAAGAACTCGCAACCAACACAATAAAGGGGTTGTCAATCCCTTCACGACCACTTGCGAAAGTGAGATCTGATAGAGATAATATGATAAGATAAATATATTTTTGGTATTTTATAATATAGATGCAAAAAGTAACGATGCAAATAAAAGTAGATTGAAAGCTTATATGATAAAAGATAGACCCGGGGGCCATAGGTTTCACTGGATGCTTCTATCAAGATAGCATTAGTATTACGGTGGGTGAACTAATTACTGTCGAGCAATTGATAGAAAAGCGAATAATTATGAGATTATCTTGGCATGATCATGTATATAGGCATCACGTCCGCAACAAGTAGACTGACTCCTGCCTGGATCTACTACTATTACTCCAAACATCGACCGACTCCTTCCTGCATCTAGAGTATTAAGTCCATAAAGAACAGAGTAACGCATTAAGCAAGATGACATGATGTAGGGGGATAAACTCATGCAATATGATAGAAACCCCATCTTTTTATCCTTGATGGCAACAATACAATACGTGCCTTGCTGCCCCTGCTGTCACTAGGAAAGGACACCGCAAGATTGAACCCAAAGCTAAGCACTTCTTCCATTGCAAGAAAGATTAATCTAGTAGGCCAAACCAAACTGATAATTTGAAGAGACTTGCAAAGATAACTCAATCATACATAAAAGAATTCATAGGAGATTCAAATATTTCTCATAGATAAACTTGATCGTAAACCCACAATTCATCGGATCTCGACAAACACACCGCAAAAAGAGTTTACATCGAATAGATCTCCACAAGAGAGGGGGAGAACATTGTATTGGGATCCAAAAAGAGAGAAGAAGCCATCTAGCTAATAACTATGGACCCGAAGTTCTGTGGTAAACTACTCACAACTCATTGGAGGGGCTATGGTGTTGATGTAGAAGCCCTCCATGGTCAATTCCCCCTCTGGCGGAGCGCCGGCGAAGGCTCCAAGATGAGATCTCGCGGATACAGAAGGTTACTTTAGTGGAATTGTCACATCAGATGTCCTAGTGAAAGAACTTAGTCGTGGAGCCATCGCAACTAGGAAGCTTGAAGGGCTTAATCAGGACAAGAGACACGAGAGGTTTTATACTAGTTCGGCCCCTTACGATGAAGGTAAAAGCCTACGTCTAGTTGTGATTGGGATTTTGTATGTGTCGATCACCAAGAAGCAAAATCGCTTGACCTAGCTCTCGAGTCATTGTTTCGCACCCTGAACTGCCGCCGGGTCGTCCCTTTATATACCGAGGTTGACGCCCAGCGGCTCTATAGAGTCCCGGCCGGCTTATAGATTGTATCCAGCTCGGTCTCTTAATCTTTCTTGCCTTACAATACAAGTTACATGATCAAGGCGGTTTAACACTACGGGCCTTAGGTCACCTCTGGGCCGTTGGGCCCTATACTAAGTCGCCGTCTTCAAGCTTGAGCTTCTATCTTCAAGAATGGTTGTAAGTATAACCCGACTCCTTATGGTGGGTCATACTAGTAGTTATATCCCCAACAGTTATGGTGGTGGAAATTATGTTTCGTTGGCTCCCTGGATGTTTTCGGGGTATGTAGGCTTATATAGGAGGAAGAAGTACGTCGGTGGCCACCAGAGGGGCCCACGAGATAGGGGTGCGCCTAGAGGGGGTGGGCGCGCCCTCCTATCTCGTGGCCCCCTCGGCTGCTTCTTGACTTGCACTCCCAGTCCTTTGGATCACGTTTGTTCCAAAAATCACGCTCCCGAAGGTTTCATTCCGTTTGGACTCTGTTTGATATTCCTTTTCTTCAAAATACTGAAATAGGCAGAAAACCGGCAATACAGGCTGGGCCTCCGGTTAGTAGATTAGTCCAAAAATGATATAAATGTGTAAAATAAAGCCCATAAACATCCAAAAGGGGTAATATAATAGGATGGAACAATCAAAAATTATAGATATGTTGGAGACGTATCATATCCCAACATAATCTTGTCCATCATGGAGCAATCTTCAACTTCACCTGCAACTAACAATGCTATAAGAGGGGCTGAGCGAAAGCGGTAACATAGTCAAGCATGGTTTGCTAGGAAGAGTGAAAAGGTTAGAGGCTGACATGGCAATTTGGGAGGCTTGAGGAACAAGTGATAGGTAGTGCAGCATAGCGATAGAACGAAGCAACTAGCATAGCAATGATACTAGTGAGATCCAAGGTGACGGTAATCTTGCCTGAAATCCCGCTAGGAAGAAGAACGAGCCCATGAAGAAGATGAAGCCACGAAGAGGAACCAAGCGTAGATGAACGAATCCTCACGATTGCAACGAAACAGGAACTAACGAGAAGGAGCACAACCGGAAAGAAGCAAACAACATGGTAAACACACAACACATAAACATGGCATGATCCTCAACCAAGTATGATGCATAACAAAGGCTATATGATGCTACTCATGGCAAGATATGATGCATACAAGACCAACATATCAAAGCAAGCTTAAATGAGGCCGGAAACAACATATAACAAATCCAGTAAGTCCTCGTATGCAAATTCAAAGTTCAATTAGTTCGAAGTACGTCCTAGAAGATATGAGCAAAACAAGTTAACCATGGCATTGATGCAAAAGGCATGTAAACATCAAGCAAACACACTCAAAACATGAATGCAAAAAGGTAATATGAATCTACATGAAATTCTAAGGAAGTTTCATATAGAGCACGCTCAAAACGGAGTAACGGTGCAACACATACACTACAAACAAGATATAACCACAATCTGTCCAAAATAGCAAGTAGGCATCTAGCAAGCATCAAAACAATATGCTACAACACATCAACATGAAAACAAAAGGCATGGACATGATGTATAGGTAAAGCATGACAAAACATGAATACTGAGCTATCTCCAGAAATCACTAGAACATTCCCAAAAGGACATGGAAAGATTGCAAATTATAACAGTTTCATAGGCTTAGCATAAACCACTGGACATGACAGAAATAACATCAGGTTGCAATGTTTAGAGCTATCAAACAACATGTTACGGCAAGCTATCATGACAAAATAGAGCATGGCATTCTAATAATAAAGATAAAGAATAAAACTCCCTTACTGATCTAATTCCAAAGATCAACAGAAAAGATGGTAGCATCCACGCAGACATGGCAAATGATATGATAGATTCAGATTAACAGTACATGGCAGGAACAACAATAAGTAGGCATGTTGATGAGATTGTACCACTCTCCATAGAGCATACATGACATGACAAGGTGACCAACAGTAAGAAGATATAATTATAAAGCTACACATGGCAAGAGCAAGTTCATAGGGTGCATGGATCACTAGCAAAACACATGGCAAAATTGAACTTAATGTTAACAGGCTGACAACAACATTATTTAGGAAATTTGGAGCATGATAAAAACAAGCTAAAGCACTCTATAAATGCAACCAAGGGCATGGATAGATAGAGCATGACATGTATAACAAAACCACCTGAGTGAGCATCTCCAGATTATGCATAGAATGACTTGTAGCAGCAGGTTTACATAGCATCATGATATAGCAGATTCAGCCTAGCAAAACAATAGCAGCAAGTACCCTACTTCACGAGCTCGATGCACTCATTACAAGACTCACAAAAATACATGGATTGCACCACTGTAAATATGGCATGATGTAGCTCAAAACTCTTGTAGACATCAAGCTCATAGAATGCACACACAAAATGCAACGGAAAAGACAAAACAGCAAGTTGTCACAGTTTCAGCAGGTTAACATCATATAGCACACTGACAATGATGATTAGGGCATCAAGATGGACTCAAACAAGCATGGCACAATGGAACAAAATGAAGAGCATCTCATGATGAACATTTTGATATATAATATGCACAAATCGGAGCACCGAGCATGAAGTTATGGCATGACGAACAAGGCACCAGAAAGTAAATATTTCGGGACAGAGAAAATCACCTCTCGAAACGGATCTAGGGTTCGGGGCACAGAAATCGAGGCAGCGACCAGCTCGCCGGACACGAGGGAGAGGAGGTCACCGGAGATGGCCGGATCCGATGGATCTAGGCCGGATCCACCCGATCCCGGTGGCGGAGGGTGGCAGAGGTCGACAGGGAGAGGCGGAGGACGGCGCTCGGCCGTGCCCTAGCGGCGGCGCGGCGGGTGCAGTGATCTGGGGGCGGGGCGAGGCGGCCTGGGGCGCGTGAGGTCGCCGGCGGGGAGTCGCAAGGGCGGCGGGGTGATGGTCGGCGCGGGGCGGGAACTCTCCAGGACGGCGGCACGCAGAGAAGGGCGCCGGTGGCGAGGAGCTTGGCGATTGCGGCGGAAGGGCGCCGACGCGGGGCGCGGGCCGCGGGGCACGGGCCACGGCGGCGGGGTGCTGGCGAAGGGCGACTGACGGCGGGGCACGGGATGGCACGCAGAGGCGGGCGCGGGCGGCGGCGCGCGCTCAGGCCCCGATGGGCTCGGGCGGGCCCCGCTCGGGCCTGGACTGGCCGACGGCGGCGGGGGGAGAGGGAGGAGGCACAGGGGACACGTGGCGCACCGGGATTTGTTGGAGGGCGGCGGCGGACATGTCCGTCGGTGGGGAGGATTTGTCCGGCGCGTGAGGAGAAAGGAGGCTAGGGTTTGAACGCAAATTTCGGAGGGGTGGGGTGTTTATATAGGTAGAGGGAGCTAGGAGTGTCCAAATGAGGTGCGGTTTTCACCCACACTACCGTGATCGAACGGCGGGGAGCATGGAGGGGAGTTAGATGGGCTAGGTGGGCTGTGTGAAGGGGTGTTGGACTGCAAAGAGAAGGGGTTTTTGGTTAACTCGGTTAACCGTTGGGGCATCAAACGACCTCCAAATGGAACGAAATTTGATGGGCGGTCTACCAGTGATATACCAAGGCCACTCGGTAAATCTTGGTCCATTCCGAGAAAATTTTTCTCCTGCTCACGAAACAAGGTCTGAGAGGTGCGACGGGCGCGTGCGAGTTTGGTTGGGCTCAGAACGGACAACGGAGAGAACCGGCGGAACCCGAACGGATGCAAGTTTTGATAAGCATGAAGATGAAATACAGATGATGACATGGCAAAATGCAACACGCAAGCAAATGACATGGCAACAATGTCGAATAGCTGGAAGACACCTGGCGCACCGGATCCGGGGCGTTACAACTCTCCTCCACTAACAAGAGATCTCGTTCCGAGATCTTAGGAACGAGATGGAAGAGAAAGAGGAATAGGTGAAGTAAGAACGCTAGAGAAAAGATGAACAAAGTCAAGAGCACTCGTTTAGAAAAGATGAACGGCGAATATGATGAAAATGAAAAGCTCAAGAAAAAGATAGACTCTGAAACCACTCCGGTTAGAACAAGATAGAAAAGGAATGAACAAAAGAATTTCGGCAACACTCTGATTGAAAATGGAAGGAATGGAACATGAACTTCACCCAATGAGATGACACTTGATGAGATGAACAACGCAATGCCTCCAGAAGAATTGAAAGAATGGAATGAAAAGAACTTAGAAGGAAGGATTGAATGGAGTTGTTGAGAAAATCAACGACGAAAGAATAATCTTGTTTTGGACTTACCAAAAACAACTCAAAACTTGAGGTGAAATTATACCACAACCAAATGTCTAAAAAGATGAGAAGAACAAAGAAAATGCAAAACCCCACTTCAGAAGAATACGGAGAATTAATTGCACTTCGAGACCCTAGAGGAAAAGATACTTGAACTCCTCCAACAAAATCTTGATTAACTCTTGAAGAATGAATTAAATCATGAAGAACCACCATGAAGAACTCCGATGAAAAAAGGACGATAAGATAGAAATGAAGAACTCCGGTGAAAAAAGGACAATAACAATAAGATTAAAGCTTGCGGTGATTTAGATGGAGGTTCCGACGAAATGGCCGAGGAAATTTGAAATCTGGAAAAGAAAAGATTAAAACACTTGGAACTAGAATTTATTCATCAAGAACAAACTCCGAAGGAAGGGATTAATCACTTGGATGAAATAAGAATAAGATTTATTGTATGCTTATCCTTCATCAAATTAAATTTATGACAAGAAATGGATTTTTCGTACTCCTTATTCTTATTGGAAAAGGATTAAGGGGAATATGGCACAAAACTTTAGAAAGTCTTCATGAACCACTGGTAGGATTGAAAAGAACGAATGAATTAATATGATAATCAAAGAAAAAGAATCTTGAACGAACCACCGTAAGAATTCGAAAATGACTGATGAAAGAGAATGAATCACCGGGAAGAATTAGAAGAACCAATATGCTAGAGGGGATTTAGATGCAAAAGAACAAAGAGATCATGAGCTGATTAAAGAACACTTGAACGAAGCACCGGGATAATTGGATAACGGTAGCTGAAATGTGAGGACCAAAAATTCTTCTGGAACGATGGCCTCCGGTGAAAAGAAATAGGAAAACAACTTCTGGCATACTTCGGATTGGGTAAGAAAAGAATATCTGATAATTGGAATAATTCACGAGGATAACATGAAGCTAGAACCACGAATCTTCGAGAGAACCGACAAGATTTAGAGGAAAATCTATTCTTCGATCTTCAAATGGCGACGGAAAACACCACCAAAATTACTGAGATACTCCGGGAGAATGAAAAAGAGGAAGGGTTGAACCAAAGATGAAAAGAATTTGAAAGCGATCTTGGAGATGGCATCTGACTGATGAAATTCATTCTTACGTCAAACTCGAAAAGAATTAGGAATGGCTCCGGAATAATTAGAAGAGTCAGGTAAGATCCTGGGAAAAGACCTGTGGGTTAGTGTCCACTAAAGAGGAAAACACCGTTGGAAAGGGATGTTGAACAGATAGATGATGCACCGGAACAATTGAAATATTTGAATGAGGTGACAACCTCGAATTAATTCGAACACAAACGAATCTCCTGATATGTCTTTCGAACTCCGGAATGATTAAATGGCGAGAGGCGAACGAGCAAGGGGAAAACGTTTGATATGATCAACCCGAAAAACTTGAATTGAGTCCATCGGAGAAGAAAAAGAGATGAAGAATGTCAAACAAAAGAGAATTCACCGGTTGAAACAATTGGCAAAAGACTGAAGAGGCTCCCCACGAATGAAATTGATGGTCGAAAGAGACTCAGACTCCGGGAAGAAAAAGGGTGGGAGGACAAGAAAACAAAGGTAGCTGGAAAGGAGAACCGATGAATATCTTGAAGAGAAAACACCGGTTGAAACAAAGCAAAGGCTTCACACGAGTCGGATGGATACTCGATTATGGACTCCGACTCTGAGGTGAAAAAGGGTGGGCGGGTGGGAAAAAGAAAACAACTGAGGATTGAACTTGGCAAAGATGAAGAGGCTCGAGTCAACTTGACGAGAAATGCACCGGATGAAAAGAGATGAGAACCAACGGTCGGAAAACCAACTGCGTGATCCTAAAGAAAAAATTTGAAGGGGAAGAGGAGTAATTCAAAACATGTATGTCAAGATTCCTTACCAGAGCTGCACATATCTCGTTCTCAGGGTACAACGGATGAGCAATCCGTACTACCAGACCTCAAGTTTCCTTGAGGGGGCGCTGCAAAGGGCTCTAGTTTGGAACAACACTATGAGGAGCACCGGCCCGGGGGGGTAAATAAAGATGACCCTCGGGCTCCGGAAACCCAAGGGAAAAAGGCTTAGGTAGGCAAATGGTAAAACCAAGGATGGGCCTTGCTGGAGGAGTTTTATTCAAAGTGAACTGTCAAGGGGTCCCATAAATCACCCAACCGTGTAAGGAACGCAAAATTAAGGAACATAACACCGGTATGACAGAAACTAGGGAGGCAGGAGCGGAACAAAACACCAGGCATAAGGCCGAGCCTTCCACCCTTTACCAAGTATATAGATGCATTAATTAAAAAAGAGATATTGTGATATCCTAACATAATCCTGTCGATCATGGAGCAATCTACAACTTCACCTGCAACTAACAACGCTATAAGAGGGGCTGAGCAAAAGCGGTAACATAGCCAAGCAACGGTTTGCTAGGAAGGGTGAAAAGGTTAGAGGCTGACATGGCAATTTGGGAGGCTTGAGGAACAAGTGATAGGTAGCGCAACATAGCAATAGAACGAAGCAAATAGCATAGCAATGATAGTAGTGAGATCCAAGGTGATGGTCATCTTGCGTGAAATCCCGCTAGGAATAAGAACGAGTCCATGAAGAAGATGAAACCACGAAGACGAACCAAGCGTAGACGAACAAATCCTCATGATCGTAACGAAACAGGGACTAATGAGAAGGAGCACAACCGAAAAAAGCAAACAACATGGTAAACACACAACACATAAACATGGCATGATGCTCAACCAAGTATGATGCATGACAAAGGCTATATGATGGTACTCATGGCAAGAGATGATGCATACAAGAGCAACATATCAAAGCAAGCTTAAATGAGGCCGGAAACAACATATAACAAATCCGGTAAATCCTCTTATGCAAATTTCGAAATTGGTCCAGATCCGAATAAACCTTATGTTCAAGTTGTTAAACATCAAGTTAAGATGCACCAAGATGATCTACACGAAATTCTAGTCAAGTTACATATAAAGTTCAATTAGTTCGGAGCTAAGACCTAGAAGATATGAGCAAAACAAGTTAACCATGGCTTTGATGCGAAAGGCATGCAAACATCAAGCAAACACACTCAAAACATGAATGCAACAAGGTAATATGAAGCTACATGCAATTCTAAGCAAGTTTCATATAGAGCACGCTCAAAATGGAGCAACTGTGCAACACATACACTCCAAACAAGATATAACCACAATCTGTCCAAAACAGCAAGTAGGCATCTAGCAAGCATCAAAACAATATGCTACGACACCTCAACATGAAAATAATAGGCATGGACATGATTTACAAGTAAAGCATGACAAAACATGAACACTGAGCTATTTCCAGAAATCAATAGAACATGCTCAAAAAGACATGGCAAGATTGCAAATTATAACAGTTTCATAGGCTTAGCAGAAATCACTGGACATGACAGAAATAACATCAGGTTGCAATGTTTAGAGCTATCAAACATGTTACAGCAAGCTATCATGACAAATAGAGCATGGAATGCTAATACTAAAGTCAAAGAACAAAACTCCCTTATTGAACTAATTCCAAAGATCAACAGAAAATATGGTAGCATCTAGCAAACATGGAAAATGATATGACAGATTTAGATTAACAATACATGGCAGGAACAACGATAAGTAGGCATGTTGGTGAGCTTGTACCACTCTCCACAGAGCATACATGGCATGACAGCAACATTATTTAGCAAATTTAGAGCATGATAACTACAAGCTAACGCAGTATATAAATGCAACCAAGGGCATGGATTTATATAGCATTACATGTATAACAAAACATACTTAGTGAACATCTCAAGATTATGCATAGAATGACTTGTAGCAGTAGGTTTATATAGCATCATGATATAGCCGATTCAGCCTAGCAAAACAATAACAGCAAGTACCCTACTTCACGAGCCCGATGCACTCATTACAAGACTCACAAAAATACATGGATTGCGCCACTGTAAAGACAGCATGATGTAGCTCAAAACTCATGTAGACATCAAGCTGATAGGATGCACACACAAAATGCAACAAAAAAGACAAAACAACAAGTTATCACAGTTTTAGCAGGTTAACATCATATAGCACTCTTGCAACAATGATTAGGGCGTCAATATGGACTCAAACAAGCATGACACAATGCAGCAAAATGAAGAGCATCTCATGATGAACATTTTGATACGTAATATGCACATATCGGAACATCGAGCATGAAGTTATGGCATAACGAACATGGCACCAGAAAGTAAATATTTCGGGACAGAGAAAATCACCTCCCGAAACGGATCTAGGGTTCGGGGCATGGAAATTGAGGCAGCGACCAGCTCGCCGGAGACGAGGGAAAGGAGGTCACCGGAGATGGCCGGATCCGATGGATCTACGCCGGATCCACCCAATCCTGACGGCGGAGGGTGGCAGAGGTCGACGGGGAGAGGCGTAGGACGGCGCTCGGCCATCCCCGAGCGGCGGCGCGGCGGGCGCCGTGATCTGGCGGCGGGGCGAGGAGGCCTAGGGCGCGTGGTGAAAGTGCGTTATATCGACTAGAGGGGGGGGTGTAAACTACTTGCAGCGGAATAAGTACTCAAAATTAACATAGTAGAACAAACGCATAGTCATCATGATGAAATGAAGACAAGCACAGAGTACAGAAAGTGTAAACACAGGATAACTCAAGATGAAGACGGACAGACTGAAGAAGTTGAACTGAGGGAATTGAGAAAGTCTTCAGTCAAAGTCTTCAAACAGATATGAACAAGCACATAACACCAGAGATTAGGAAATTAAAGAGTTGAGGAAATAGAGCCAGTAAGGCCGGTGAAGACGATGATTTTGTCGACCAGTTCCAACTGCTGTCTCAGGTGTACATCTGGTTGGAGCGGCTGAGTATTTAAACTCAAGGACACACAGTCCTCACCATATTCTCCTTGAGCTAAGGTCACACAGACCTCGCCCAAACACTCGTGGTAAGTCTTTAGGCGACTTCCGAACCTTCACAAACTCAGTCACTCGGTGATCCACAATTCCTCTTGGATGCTCTAGACCTTGACGCCTAACCGTCTGGAAGAAGCACAATCTTCAAAGGAAACAAGCGTCGGATCCACGCAGGATCAATCTCTTGAGTGATGCTCAATCACTTGGGGGTTTGTAGGTTTGGGGTTTGGGTTTTCCTCGCTTGATGATATTCGCTCAAAGTCCTCGGAGGATGGGTTGCTCTCAATTGAAAAGTGTCAGTTTCTCTCGGAGCAGTCAACCAGCTAGTGGTTGTAGGGGGCGGCTATTTATAGCCTAGGGAGCAGCCCGACATGATAAGACATAAATGCCCTTGACTGATATGACCGTTAGGTGGGTAGATATTTTGGGACAGCTGGCGCGTAGCACAACAACTGTCGGAATATTTGACTCTCAAATACCTCAGGGCTATCATGTTCCTCACTGTTTAGGCAATCTGCACTGGCGAAATCCTAACTCCTCAGTCAGAACAAATTCCTCAGGGACCAGAAGAACTTCGTCTCCGTCACTGAAGAATATGACTGAACTGTGCGAGATTTCCATTGGCTTCACTCGAAGGGATTGGTAGGTGTAGGATTTTGAGTTGAGCATCACATGGAAATTTTTCTTTAGTATTTCCTCGACCCCCTTTAACAGTACAGTGTTTCCTATGACTCAAGAAAGAGAAAATGAAACTACAAAAACAAAAGTCTTCACGCTTCATGTTCCTCGAATGTTTGCCAAGTCTTCAAGGTCACACCAATTTCTTCACTTTCAAAGTCTTCAGAAAGTCTTCAGAAATCCAAAGTCTTCAGTTAAAGAACTTCATTTTTAGGGGTTGACTTTCTCTGCAATTATCAAACTCCTCATAGACTTGTAGACTCGTGTACACTCACAAACGCATCAGTCCCTTAACCTATAAGTCTTCAATACACCAAAATCACTAAGGGGCACTAGATGCACTTACAATCTCCCCCCTTTTGGTGATTGATGACAATATAGGTTAAGTTTTCAACGGGGATAAACATATGAAGTGTAAATACTGATATTGGGGAATTTGATGGTAAGATATAGAAGAACTCCCCCTGAAGATGTGCATAGCGAGGAATTTGCTTTTGACGCAATGCAAACTTGAAGAGTATAATCATGGTGATCTCCCCCTATATCTTGTAATTCATACACGCATTTGACATATAATATGAAGAATTTGAAATGCATGATGAAATATGGTGACTGATGCAATTCATCATGCATGCATTAACATTGATGAGGAATAAGCTTGCAGAAGAACACCTCAAAAGTAGCAAAAGTATCAGGACACCATAGAGTTTAAGATTACAACTCGATCCAACAAAGTCATCAGAAGAACGAGAGTTGTTACTTAGCAAAAAAACGCCCATATATGATAGACCCGCTTGAAGACTAACTCAAATTTCTCCCCCTTTGTCATCGAATGACCAAAAGGGTTGAAAATGAGGACTAACGCCCCTGAAGACTATCATGAAGATGGAGGAGCGCCAGCGTTGTTGGGGTCTTGAGTCGATGTAGGGCCTGCTGCAGTGTCGTCCAAGTCTTCATACTCGTCCGTGTCGCGCGATGAAGAATATGAACTGGCCACCAAGGAAGGAACCTTGACCTTCTTGAATTTCTTCGGAGGAGGAGCAGACCAGTCAAAATCTTCCTTGAAGCCCATTTGCTTTAGATCTTCTTCACCATATAGATGTGACAGAATAGCCCAGGTGCGATTAAATACTTCATGGAGGTAGTAATGGTTTACAGCATTATGTGTAGAGGTCATGTTGTGAAGAATAGAACCAAACTGACACTTAACCCATTTGTGGTTTCGATCCACCTTCTAGTTAAGACTTATAAGCAGCTCACGGTCAGTCATCACACGAGGAGCAGTAGCTTGAGGACTTGACTTGGTAGCATTGGCAGCAGAGTCATGAGTGGTAGAGTCATCATTGGTGGAGTAAGATGAAGCTTTGCGGAACTGACCATCCAATGGACGAATGCCTACATCGATAACGGCTGGTGACTTGCCCTTCTCATCAGATGAGGAAATTGTCCGCTTGAGGACTTCAATAGGGAGCAAGTAGCTGAGGTGATTCTGAAAATCAGCCTTGTAGTTGAGTGAAGACCTTGATCTGAGGAATCTCATGATCCACGGCGCGTAAGGCTTTAGCTCAAATGGTGAAAGTGCAACATTTACGAGACTCATGAAGAAATCATGATAGTTTATGGGGATGCCATGCATTATGTTGAAGAGCATATTCTTCGTCATCCCGATAACTTCTTCATCGGGTGAGTCATGGCCTTTGATAGGACTCATAGTCTTCGTCAGTATGCTATAGATGGTTCTTGGCACATAGAGCAATTCCTTCACGAGGAATTTGGTCCTTGGGGCTTGACCAGGCTTCAGCAGCTTCATGAGCACTTGCATATAGTGAGCAGTGAGTTCAGGCTCATCATACAGACAATGAGCACCTTCAGGTGGAGGATTGAGTGGCAAGGCACAAAGCAATTCAGAGGCTGGTGCCTTGTAGTGAGTGTTTTTGGTCATCCAGTCCAACACCCAAGTGTTGATGTCATTTGCTTCACCAGTGATATGCAGCGTCGCATAGAACTGAAGAATTAGCTCTTCATTCCAGTCAACGATGTCAGAGCAGAAGTTAAGCAAGCCTGCATCATGAATCATGCCGAGGACTTGTGTGAAGCAAGGCATGGATTCCATGTCCATGTGAGGAATGTGCTTGTGGTCGAAGACTTTGTCTTGTTGAAGAGTACTGAGAAATAGAAGTTGGCCTGGCTGGCAGTCCAGAAACACTTCCTTCTAAGACAAGCATTGTCATATCGGTTGAATTCAGTGAAGAATACACACTCGCCGAAGAAAACATCAGCCTTGAATTTTTTCTTCTTTGAGAAGGGATCCTTTGGCTTGGGCTGAGGAGTGTCAGTCAGTTGCATCACCACTTCAGGAATCGAAATCTCAGGTTCCTCAGGGTGAGGAATTTCAGGCTCTTCTGTAGCTTCACCCTGGGTCTTCAATTCTTCATTTACCTTTTCTTCAGCACTAGTGGCTGGAAGACGGACGGGGTTGCATGAGGTTCTTCAGATCCCATTTGCACTTCAGTAGCAGCTGGGGACTGAGGAATTGCTTGGAGTGGAGTGAGCAATGGAGAGTTGGGGTGCTGACTTTCCCAAAAGTCATCATTGAGCACGGGAGTGGTACAGCCGATGTCCACTTCCTCATCTTCCATTTCTTCAACACCTGCCTCTTTAGCAGTGAACTGAGGCATAGGTGAGGAGGTGACTGGGGTTGAAGGGATTCTATCCACTTCAATTTCTTCATCCAACTGCTCTATCGAAGTAGCAGAAGGAGTTTCTTCATCGGATTCCTCAGGAATCACATAATCTTCACCAAACAGAACAAGGTCCTTTGATGGCATGAAAGAGACTGGAATGGCATCAATTAGATTTTCAATTGAACTTGTCAAGGGCTTTATTTTCTTTGGAGCTGAAGAATCTGATGAAGCTGATGGCTTCCTTTTCTTCTCAGCTGCACGCTCTGCAGCGTTGGTCTTGTTCGCATCTAATGCAGATGAAAGGATCGGAGTTGGGGTAGGCGTAGGAGGTGTAGAGGACTTTGGATCATTTTCTTCAAGTGCAACTGTTGCGGTTGCCCCGATTTCTTCATTTTCTTCAGGCGCACCACTAGTGGATGCCCTGGCAATATCTTCAGCGGCTGGAATGGAGTCATCAGCCCTGGCACTCTTATTTTCTTCAACATCCTGATTGTCATCAGCAGTGCTGGCATGTTCTTCAGTAGGCTGAGCAGATGCTTCAGCCGGTGTGACTTCAATGTGCACAGGAGGAGCAACACTTGAGGTGATTTTCTTTGTCAGATTGACAAACTGAACCTTGGCGCTCTTCTAATCAGCATAGTAGTGGTCGAACTCATCACTCAATTACTTGATTTCAGCTTGCAAGGCAAGGAGCTGATCAGGGGTGAGAGTGAGGACATTGTCCTTGAGGTAGCGTTGTTTCTTGTATTGCGCTTTCTTCAGCTTTCTGCCTTCTTCAAATTTCCACTTTTCTTCCTCAATGAAGGCAGTCAGAACATGACTTTGACCAGGACTGAGTTTCATCTCCGGCAAGGGCCTGTTAGGGTCCTTGTGCCATAAGTCAATGAAGTCGAGGATCAACTTTGGATCCAACAGTACTGGCACGTTGCTACCTTTGGCTGTAGCGGCCCTGGCTTGCCTGTCTCTGATGATTTCAGCAAGTTCTTCATCATCAGCCCCATCTTCATCAGAGGGGACTTGGAAGACGACCTGCTTCTTGTGAGGACTTGGTCGAAGGCCTCGTCCAGCAGTGGCCTTTTTCTTCAGCAGAGAGGGGCCAGCTGAGGAATTTGGTGCAGCTAAGGAACTTGCAGATGCTCCTGAGGCAATTGAGATGCCTGTGGTCCTTTGGCACGTGGCAAGATGCACAGGTGCCGAGGATTTTGTCGGAGCAGCTGAAGACTTTGTCGGAGGAACTGAGGACTTTGGAGGAGGAGGTGCAGACTAAGGAATTTGCCGTGAGGGCTTTGAAGATTCTCGCCTTGAGGGCATTGCTGAGGAGCTTGGCCGTGAGGGCATTGAAGAAGAAGCGCTTGACTTGTGAGCAGGCTTCTTAGGCATCACCTTCTTTCGCTGACTAGCATAGGCCTCAGTAGTGGTAGCAGCAGCAGCAGAGTCTGCATTGAATTTCTTCACTGCTTCCTTTGCTTGCTTGGCTAGTTTAGCCTGGCGCTTTGCCCATTCATCTGCCAATTCACCGCGCTTGAGGCTGGTGGGATCTGCCAATTGGCCAGGTGCCAATGGAGGTCTTGAGCATGGAGGGTTGAGCGCGAATTTCTTCATGTACCTGGGAGTAACATACCTGTACTCCCTCCATTCTCGTGCCCATCTCCTCTCTATCTTTTGAATGCGCATCTTGCGCTGATTTCTATCTTCCTCGGGGGGTGTGCAGTACCCAGCATAAATGTCCTCAGGGATTTCAAATGCAGTATTTACCTCAGGCCTCTTTCCTCCCTTCTGTGGCTTCTTACCATCGCCCATTTTCTTCAGCTGAGGAATATGAACAACTGAAGTTTCTGAAGAGGTATGCAACTTTTCTTCAAGGAACGCTGCAAATGAGTTAAGTTGATGAGAACCTAGTGATTCAGCAGTGGACATTTGTACTTGTGAACAGAGTATAGTTGCGAGGAATTTGGAGAGGTCATATGCGTTCTCAGAAGATTTTTAAAAAGAGTAGGTTTGAGGAATTTGACCAGATGAGTCTTGAAGAATTTCACTAAGCGTTCTTTATCTTAGGTTCCAGAGTTGTACAGATTTGAGAATCCACACAATTGAGGAATCTTGAAGAAAAGCATTGCTTAGAGAAACGAATCAAGAACAGATAACATGTGAGGTGCTTAGTGTGTGAAGATTTGAAGAATAATAACCTTTGAAGATTTTCAAGAAAAACACATGAATCAAAGCGGGCAGTAAAAGTAACTTTTAATTATCCTAAGTGAAGAACACGACGATCTGGGAAGAGTAGGAGTGAAGTTCGTCAGTTCAGATCTTCCACGCCCTAACTCGGCAGAGGAAGACGGCTACGGTGGCAGCGGAGTGAAGAAATCCGCAACCGGCGCGAGTACGACGACGATGAGGTCAAGGCGGTGAAGCTCTTCCTCACCTGCGACGATGAAGTAGCGGCGGCGCTAGGGTTTCAGGAAGCTCGAGCGAGAGTGAGGTCGAGCGAAGTAAATGTGAAGTGAGGAAGAGGCAGGGGTATTTATAGTGGTGGTGAAAAACTATACGCCCGAAGATTTCGGACGAACGTGCCCCTGGCCCTTCTCATTCACGTGACGTGTGTCACCCATGTACTGTGAGGTGGCGATCTTGTAGGATCGTGGGTGAATAGATAAGTATTGTCATGGGATGCGAAACGTTTTGAGCGGCAAACCCGAAAATTTAGATAAGATTATTTTAATTTTCCGTTCGCAATTTATTCAGCTGTCAAGGACACGGTGAAGATTTTGAACGAGTTTCAAATTAGAACGCACATGAAGAATTTGTGAATAGACTGGGTTGAGTTTAGCATAGAGGGGGAAGGGTCCGATCACATTCACTTAGCAGAATAAATCAACTTGAAGAAATAGCAATAAGTGAATGTTGTAGAGGACATAAAACTCATATATGTGAAGAACAACACCGGAAAGAGTGAAGACAATGCAAAGTTGAAGAATTTGAAAAACTGAGGAATTTCAAAAACGAAGAAAAACTCCAATTGAAGATTTTCAACTTTGGTTGGCGGCGTAACCCACCGTATAAGAAAGCTGATTTCAGACACCGCGTACAATTGTCGTAGGGCTCTGAGAATCAATTTCTTCATTAATTTCTTCACACTTAGAGGGTTAGTCTTCATTGATTGAAGAAAAATGTTACTTCGTGTGTTGCGCATCTACGTCATCAAGTCAGCATAAGTGTTAGGATGTGTGTCCATTTCAGAGAACATTCAAAGATTCTAGGATATTTAGCTCACACTGCAACTTGCTAAATCTCTTCTCATCCAAGGGCTTAGTGAAGATATCGGCCAGTTGATCTTCAGTGCTAGCGTGGTCGATGGAGATGTCTCCCTTCAACACATGATCATGAAGAAAATGATGACGAATCTGGATGTGCTTTCTCTTTGAGTGCTGAACTAGGTTATGAGCAATCTTGATTGCGCTCTCATTGTCGTAGTGGAGAGGCGCATTCTTCACGTTGATGCCATAGTCCTTGAGTGTTTGCTTCATCCATAGTAATTGAGCACAGCATGATCCAGCAGCAATGTACTCTACTTCTGCAGTGGAGAGTGATAGCAATTCTGTTTCTTTGAGGACCAACAGACCAAAGATCGTCCGAGGAAATGGCATGTGCCTGATGTTGACTTGTGGTCCACGCGATCGCCAGCATAGTCAGAGTCTGAATATCCAATGAGATCAAATGAAGAGCCCTTTGTATACCATAATCCAAGTGTTGGTGTGTGAGCTAGATATCGAAGAATATGCTTCACAGCCTTATGGTGTGGTTCCTTCGGTGTAGCTTGAAATCGGGCAAACATGCAAACACTAAGCATAATATCTGGCCTAGATGCACATTGGTACAATAAATAGGCAATCATGGAGCGGTATACCTTTTGATCGAAGTCTTTACCATTTTCATCAGTGCATAGATGGCCATTTGTGGGCATTGGAATTTCGACCCCTTTGCAGTCTTGCATGCCGAATTTCCTCAATACATCTTTGAGGTATTTCTCCTGAGATATGAATATGCCATTGCGATGTTGATGAATTTGAAGACCTAAAAATAATTTCAATTCTCCCATGATAGACATTTCATATTCTTCACTCATCATATAGGCAAATTCATCACTATAGCGTTGGTCAGTATAGCCAAAGATAATATCATCAACATATATTTGGCACACAAAAAATTCATCATCATAAGATTTAGTGAAAAGAGTTGGGTCGAGTGAACCGGTTTGAAGCCTTTCTTCATGAGGAATTCCTTCAAACTATCATACCACGCCCGAGGGGCTTGCTTGAGGCCATACAGGGCCTTGTTGAGTCTGAAGACTTTGTCGGGATTCTTTGGATCTTCAAAACCTGGGGGTTGAGCGACATATACTTCTTCCTCAAGCTTACCATTGGGGAATGCACTTTTCACATCCATTTTATATAAGGTGATATTATGATGGTTAGCATAAGCAAGTAATATGCGAATAGCCTCAAGTCTAGCAACAGGTGCAAAAGTTTCATCGAAATCAATACCCTCAACATGTGTGTAGCCTTGAGCTACAAGCCGTGCCTTATTCCTCACCACAAGGCCATTTTCACCTCGCTTGTTGTGGTAAATCCATTTTGTGCCAATGATGTTGTGCTTGCGAGGATCTGGACGTTTGACCAGTTCCCAGACATTGTCGAGCTCGAACTGATGTAATTCTTCTTGCATAGCTTGAATCCACTCAGGCTCCAGAAATGCTTCATCTACCTTAGTGGGCTCTGTGATAGAGACAAAAGCAAAATGCCCACAAAAGTTATATAAATGTGAAGCCTTTGAGCAAGTGAGAGGACGTGGTGCTTCAATGTCATCGATGATTGCTACGGCTTGAGCTAGCGTTGGTTTTCCCCGAAGAGGAGAGGGTGATGCAGCAAGTGTAGCATAAGTATTTCCCTCGGTTTTTGAGAACCAAGGTATCAATCCAGTAGGAGGCTCCTCAAAAGTCCCACGCACCTACACAAACAAACTGAAAACTCGCAACCAACGCAATAAAGGGGTTGTCAATCCCTTCACGGCCACTTGCAAAAGTGAGATCTGATAGTGATAGTATGATAAGATAAATATATTTTTGGTATTTTATGATATAGATGCAAGAAAGTAAAGATGCAAATAAAAGTAGATTGAAAGCAAATATGATAAGAGATAGACCCGGGGGCCATAGGTTTCACTAGAGGCTTCTCTCGAGAGCATAAGTATTACAGTGGGTGAACAACTTACTGTCAAGCAATTGATAGAAAAGCGAATAATTATGACGTTATCCAAAACAAGTAGACCGACTCCTGCCTGCATCTACCACTATTACTCCACACATCGACCACTATCCAGCATGCATCTAGAGTATTAAGTTCATAAGAACGGAGTAACGCACTAAGCAAGATGATATGATGTAGAAGGATAAACTCATGCAATATGATATAAACCCCATCTTGTTATGCTCGATGGCAACAATACAATACGTGTCTTGCAACCCTTTCTGTCACTGGGTAAGAACACCGCAAGATTGAACCCAAAGCTAAGCACTTCTCCCATGGCAAGAAAGATCAATCTAGTAGGCCAAACCAAATCGATAATTCGAAGAGACTTGCAAAGATAACTCAATCATACATAAAAGAATTCAGAGAAGATTCAACTAATAACCATAGATAAATCTGAACATAAACTCACAATTCATCGGATCTTGACAAACACACCGCAAAAAGAGATTACATCGAATAGATCTCCACAAGAGAGGGGGATATCATTGTATTGTGATCCAAAAAGAGAGAAGAAGCCATCTAGCAAATAACTATGGACCCGTAGGTCTGTAGTAAACTACTCACAACTCATAGGAGGGGCAAGGATGTTGATGTAGAGGCCCTCCATGGTCGATTCCTTCTCCAGCTGAGTGCCGGCGAAGGCTCCAAGATGGGATCTCGCGGATACAGAAGGTTACGGTGGTGGAAATTGTGTTTCGTGGTGCCCCTGGATGTTTTCGGGGTCCGTAGGTATATATAGGAGGAAGAAGTACGTCGGTGGACGCCCGAGGGGCCCACGAGACAGGGGGCGCGCCCTACAGAGGGGGGCGCGCCCTCCTATCTCGTGGGGCTCTCGGAGCTTTCTTGACATGAACTCCAGGCTCTCCGGGTCAGATTTGTTCCAAAAATAACGCTCCCGAAGGTTTCATTCCGTTTGGACTCCGTTTGATATTCCTTTTCTTCGAAATACTAAAATAGGCAAAAAAACAGCAATATGGGCTGGGCCTCCGGTTAGTAGGTTGGTCCCAAAAATGATATAAATATGTAGAATAAATCCCATAAGAATCAAAAACAGGTAATATAATAGCATGTAACAATCAAAAATTATAGATACGTTGGAGACGTATCAAGCATCCCCAAGCTTAATTCCTGCTCGTCCTCGAGTAGGTAATTGATAAAAAGTGAATTTTTGATGTGGAATGCTACCTAGCATAATTCAAAATGTAATTTTCTTTCATTGTGGAATGAATGTTCAGATCCAAGTAATACAAAATAAAAGTTCATATTGATATAAGAAATAAGAATACTTCAAGCATACTAAGCAAGTAATCATGTCTTCTCAAAATAGCATGGCCAAAAGAAAGTTATCCCTACAAAATCATATAGTTTGGCTAAGCTCTATCTTCATCACACAAAGTATTTAGTCATGCACAACCCCGATGACGAGCCAAGCAATTGTTTCATACTTTAATAATCTCAAACTTTTTCAACTTTCACACAATACATGAGCGTGAGCCATGGACATAGCACTATATGTGGAATAGAACTGTGGTTGTGGAGAAGACAAAAAAGGAGAAGATAGTATCACATTAACTAGGCGTATCAATGGGCTATGGAGATGCCCATTAATAGATATCAATGTGAGTGAGTAGGGATTGCCATGCAACGGATGCACTAGAGCTATAAATATATGAAAGCTCAACAAAAGAAAACTAGTGGGGTGCATCCAACTTGCTTGCTCACGAAGACCTAGGGCATTTTGAGGAAGCCCATCATTGGAATATACAAGCCAAGTTGTATAATGAAAAATTCCCACTAGTAAATGGCAACATATGAGACTCTCTATTATGAAGATCATGGTGCTATTTTGAAGCACAAGTGTGGAAAAAGGATAGTAGCATTGTCCCTTCTCTCTTTTTCTCTCATTTTTTTTATTTGGGCCTTTTTTTATGTCCTCTTTTTTATTTTTATTTTTTTATTTCGTCCGGAGTCTCATCCCGACTTATGGGGGAATCATAGTCTCCATCATCCTTTCCTCACTGGGACAATGCTCTAATAATGATGATCATCACACTTTTAATTTTTTACAACTCAACTATTACAACTCGATACTTAGAACAAAATATGACTCTATATGAATGCCTCCGGCGGTATACTGGGATATGCAATGAATCAAGAGTGACATGTATGAAAGAATTATGAACAGTGGCTTTGCCACAAATACAATGTCTACATGTTCATGCAAAAAGCAATATGACAAAAGTAATGTGTGTCATATGAACGGAACGGTGGAAAGTTGCATGGCAATATATCTCGGAATGGCTATGGAAATGCCATAATAGGTAGGTATGGTGTCTGTTTTGAGGAAGGAGTATGGTGGGTGTATGGTACCAGCGAAAGTTGCACGATACAAGAAAGGCTAGCAATAATGGAGAGGTGAAAGGAGTGCGTATAATCCAGGGACTCAACATTAATCAAAAGAACTCATACATTTGTTGTAAAAATTTAGAAGTCATCAAAAACCAAAGCACTACCCGCATGCTCCTAGGGGGATAGATTGGTAGGAAAAGACCATCGCTCGTCCCCGACTGTCACTCATAAGGAAGACAATCAATAAATAAAATTGTGCTCCAACTTCATCACAAAGCGGTTCACCATACGTGCATGCTACGGGAATCACAAACGTCAACTCAAGCATTCTTTAAATCCTTAATCACCCAACTAGCATGACTTTAATATTACTACCTCCATATCTCAAAACAATTATCAAGCATCAAATTGATCATAGCATCCAATTCACTTTCTATGGTAGTTTTTATTATACCCAACTTGGATACTCATCATTCTAGGACCAAATTAAAACCATAGCAAATACCATGCTGTTCTAAGAGACTCTCAAAATAATATAAGTGAAGCATGAGAGACTAGCAATTTCTATAAAATTAATCCACCACCATGCTCTAAAAGATATAAGTGAAGCACTAGAGCAAAAACTATCAAGCTCAAAAGATATAAGTGAAGTACATAGAGTATTCTAGCAAATTCTAATCAAATAGGCTTCTCCAAAAAGGTGTGTTAGAGCAAGGATGATTGTGGTAAACTAACAAGCAAACACCAATATAATACACGACGCTCCAAGAAAAACACATATCATGTAGCGAATAAAAATATAGCTCCAAGTAAAGTTACCAATGAACAAAGACGAAACAGGGGATGCCTTCCCGGGGCATCCCCAAGCTTAGGCTTTTGGCTATTCTTGAATATCTTGGGGTGCCATAAGCATCCCCAAGCTTAGGCTCTTGCCACTCTTTATTCCATAGTCCATAAAAGCTTTACCCAAAACTTGAAAACTTCACAACACAAAACTCAATAGGAAATCTTATAAGCTCCATTAGTGAAAGAAAACAAAACCACCACATAAGGTACTGCAATGAAGTCATATCGATGCATATAATGGTGAAGAAAAGGTACATACGGGGAAAATAGACATATGTAGTGAGCTTAATGCTCGGAAAATAATAATAATAAGCTTCCGTACAAGAAGCCCCCAGGTATAATGGACGTACATATTTGAGGATGTGTACGTCGTAGGTGCACTGTTTAGCCGCACGAAAGCTTTAAGGCTAAAAGAAGGAAAAGCGAAATGAGAGGAAAAAACATAATGGAAACAAAAGGGAGAAGGAGACGAACAAAGAGTTCGGTGCTAGCCATAGAATCTTCGGAGTCTTGCCGCGTTCCAAGGGTTCGGCTCTAGGCGACTGTCGGATGCATCACGAAGGCGGTACGCTCCTCCAGTGAGAACTTCGTCAATGATTAAGGGACCCTCCCACTTGGTCTTGAGCTTGTCCTTTTTGTTCTCCGGCAAGCGTAGAACAAGTTCGCCGACATTATAAGTCTTGGCCCGTACTTCTCTGCTTTGATATTTGCGGGCCTGTTGTTGATAAAATGCGGACAGGCTTTTGCGACGTCATGCTCCTCCTCCAGGGCATCTAAGTTGTCCTATCGATCAAGCTTGGCCTCTCTCTCTTCATACATGCGCACTCGAGGTGAGTCATGAATAATGTCGCAGGGTAACATAGCCTTTGCGTCGTACACCATGAAGAAAGGTGTATATCCGGTAGTGCGGTTGGGCGTGGTCTGTAGCCCCCAGAGTACGGAGTCGAGCTCCTCGACCCAGTGCTTGTCTGATTCTTTCAAAGATCGCACTAGTCTGGGCTTAATGTCGCTCATAATAAGACCATTGGCTCGTTCGACTTGACCGTTTCTTTGCGGGTGATAGACGGAGGCGTAATCGAGCTTAATGCCCAGATTAACACACCAGGTTTTCACCTCATCGGCTGTGAAATTGGAGCCGTTATCGGTGATGATGTTGTGTGGAACACCATAACGGTGCACAACGCCGGATATGAAGTCTATCACTGGTCCGACTTCGGCCGTTATAACTGGTTTGGCCTCTATCCACTTAGTGAATTTATCCACCATGACCAACAGATATTTTTTCTTATGGCTTCCTCCTTTAAGGGGTCAACCATATCAAGCCCCCAGACCGCAAAAGGCCAAGTGATGGGGATTGTTTGTAGAGCAGTGGGTGGCATATGGCTTTGGTTGGCGAAAAGCTGGCATCCAACGCAACATTGGACAAGGTCTTGTGCATCTGCTCGGGCCGTCAGCCGATAGAAACCTATAGAGAAGACCTTTCTTACAAGGGCCCGAGCCGCGGCGTGGTGACCACCTAGATCGGCATGAATTTCAGCCAAGAGATGCCGCCCCTCTTCCTCGGAGATACATCTTTGAAGTACTCCGGTAGTGCTTTTCTTGTAGAGTTCTCCATCGTGAACCTTGTAGGCTTTCGAGCGGTGGACAATGTGGCGCGCCTCATTCTGGTCCTCAGGGAGTTCTCGCCTATTAAGGTAGGCCAAGAAGGGGTCGGTCCATGGGGCAATGACTGCCATGATAAGATGGGTCGACGGTGTTATTTCGGTGGCTGAGGCCCCGATGATATCGGTGTGTTTAGAATATGGGGTTATAGTCGGATTCGGACTGGTGTTGCTGCTCTCCCCTTGCCACACCAGGGATGGGGACGGGGTCGCTGTCGGTGTCAAAACCGGCGGATCTCGGGTAGGGGGTCCCGAACTATGCGTCTAAGGCTAATGGTAATAGGAGGCAGGGGACACGATGTTTTACCCAGGTTCGGGCCCTCTCGATGGAGGTAATACCCTACTTCCTGCTTGATTGATCTTGATGATATGAGTATTACAAGAGTTGATCTACCACGAGATTGTAGAGGCTAAACCCTAGAAGCTAGCCTAAAATTATGATTGTTCTTGTCCTATGGACTAAACCTTCCGGTTTATATAGACACCGGAGGGGGCTAGGGTTACACAGAGTCGGTTACAAAGAAAGAAATCTACACATCCGAATATCCAAGCTTGCCTTCCACGCAAAGGAGAGTCCCATTCGGACACGGGACAAAGTCTTCAATCTTGTATCTTCATAGTCCAACAATCCGGCCAAAGTATATAGTCCGGCTGTCCGAGGACCCCTTAATCCAGGACTCCCTCAGTAGCCCCTGAACCAGGCTTCAATGACGATGAGTCCAACACGCATATTGTATGTGGCATTGCAAGGCGGGTTCCTTCTTCGAATACTCCATAAGAGATTTAGAACACAAGGATCGTGTCCGGCTCTGCAAAACAAATTCCACATTCCACCATAGAGAGTATAATATTCCACAAATCTAATCTGCTGACAGCTTTTTGTAGCATGACATCACGCCATGGTTCGGTCATTATTTGAACTATTTTTCACAACCGGCCACCGCACATAATGCGAGGCGGTTTTACTGGCACGTCTTGTCGAAGCAGAGATCGTGTCCCCCCTCATCATGGTATTGAGTGGGTAACCCAACCGTGTTTGTTTAATATGACTCCTCGATTTTAGGCAAGTCCCAAACGGTCACGTGGGGGATGCTTGATATTCGTCCTCATTATAAAGGGGTCTAAGGCCTGTCCCTATCTTTCCACACTCGATCCTTCCCCTCCCGCACCTCGAGTTCCAACACCCAAGGCTGAAGCGAAAGCACCTCGGTCTTTCGACCATGTCCGAATCCAATCAAGGCCGGTGGATGGCCTCCTCCGTCACAGAGGAGGACATCCGGAAGCTTAGGGAGGCCATGTATCTCACCGCCGAGATTCCGCACAGGCTACCTGCTCCAACGCAGGTCGTCCCCACTCCCGAGCCCAACGAGAGCGTTGTCTTTATCTCCCACTTTCTCCGAGGGCTAGGTTTTAGCATTGATCCCTTCATAAGAGGGCTCATGTTCTATTAAGGACTAGATTTCCATGATCTAGCTCCGGATTCCGTTCTTCACATCTCGTTGTTTATCGTCGTGTGTGAAGCCTTTCTCTGCATCACCCCCCACTTCGGCCTATGGCTCAAGACCTTCAATGTGAGGCCGAGGGTGATCGACGGGCGTCACGTGGAGTGCGGAGGTGCTATAATAAGCAAAGGGCCGACGCCCCATGGCTGAAGGGCTCTTTCGTGGAGACTCCTGATTTATGGAAGCGGGAGAGGTTTTACATCCCCGCTCCCCGAGGTACAAAGTGGGTGGCTGCTCCAGCATTCCGCCCGAGCCCTCCACCACAACTGGTGTCATGGGTCAACAAAGGGTAGGACTGGGGGCTGGCAAATGACATGCCGACATTATAGAGCCGCATCCGAGACCTTCTCAAGAGGGATATCAGTCTTGCCAGGATAATGCAAGTGATGCTGGTTCGTCAAGTCCTGCCCTGCCAACGTCGTCCTCTCCGCATGTGGGAGGTCAACCTGGAAGGACCGCGAACCGTTCAACAATTCTTTGGCATGATGCTCAAAGAGATGTACGAGTTATTCTTCGGATCACCAACAAAGTGTCTGGATACCACCCAGGATGTGGGTCTCAATTGTAACCGCCCGGATACCCCGGTAAATACTTCTGCTGCCGAACACACCATCCTTTATATTTATTATATCATCATTCTAAAAAAATGTTCTCTGCCAGGACTGGCTGAAGAAGGCGGAGAGGATTAGGTGTCCGGCCCCTCTTCCCGAAGGCTCGCCGAATCCTTTGTTGACCAGGATGCTTGACCGTGCGTCGTATCAGGTGCCATCAGGTGAAGACAAGGGGAGGAATCGAGAAGCCACAGATGGGCCTCATTTTTTACACATCCAGATTGGAGGAGTAGGTGCCTCCGTGAAGGAGGATAATCGGGGAGGGGAATCTAAAATCCCCTTCCCCCCAAGGTAAGAAAAGGGGCGCCTTCGAGGATTTGGAAATGGAAGCTTCTAAACGAGGGAAGAAACCCTCGCAAGGGGGCCGGTCCTCCACCGAACCGTAAGTGAAAGAGTACTTTGATAAACATATCCTGTTTTGTCTGTGAGAATAATGACCAAAACATATTTGTTGCAGTCCGGATCGTAACCCTTCTTCATAGAATTTGTCCTCGGGGGATGTTCCTCCGGAGATGATGGAGAGCGAGTTGTCTCCCCCTGCCTCCCCTTCACATGGGGCGGACGACCTCGAAGTGTCATCACGGAGGATTTCTCCAGATCGACCAAGGCCAGAAGTTGACACTTCGGCTGCCCAGAGTCTGAAATATCCGGCTCCCAAGGAGAGCTTCAGGGGGAGTCCGAGATTGTCCGACGCACCGCCGGACACACTAATGGGCCTTCTGGAGCGAGCGGCCGTCTCCGAGACGCATTGTGCTCTAATGGGTCCGGTGTTGGAAATATGCCCTAGAGGCAATAATAAAATGGTTATTATTGTATTTCCTTGTTCATGATAATTGTCTATTGTTCATGCTATAATTGTATTAACTGGAAACCGCAATACATGTGTGAATACATAGACCACAACATCTCCCTAGTGATCCTCTAGTTTACTAGCTCGTTGATCAATAGATGGTTATGGTTTCCTGACCATGGACATTAGATGTCATTGATGATGGGATCACATCATTAGGAGAATGATGTGATGGAGAAGAACCAGTCCTAAGCATAGCACATGTCACACCCTAGCTAGTCATGCATTAGAGTGTTGCATCATGTTTACTCTTTCATCAGAAACTTGAAATGGGGATGACAGAACCCCCAGTCCCCTCTGAAACCAACTAGGGTTACTAAAATAATTTTTCAATGAACCTGAAATGCCCTTCTAAAATGCCCATCATTTTTGCCTTGGTTCAGAACCTCTGCCAAAAGTGGTGCACATTTTCCTAGGCCATCCTAGGGTTTTTGAATTAAGTCATAAGTATTTGAATTTGGGCATATAAAATTATATAAAATATTTAAATGCTCAAATATCTCCAAACTAAAATGTTTCATGTTGGAAATAATCCAACTATGGACCAGGAGTAGTTTGGTGATTTTTGGAGTTGCCTAGGTATTTTATTTAATTCAACAAAGTTGCAGATATATTAAATAAAAACAGAAAACAGAAAAATAAATAAAAGGAGTAGGCTTACCTGGACCTACCTGCCCAGCCCAGCCGGCCCAGCACTGTGCTGGCCCGTGCCAGCCAGCTGCTTCCCCTTGCCAGAGCAGGCAGGGAGGTGAGCATGGCGCGCCCGAGCTCGCCACGCACCACCCAGCCTCTCTGCATCGCCCTGGTCGCCGTTGCGCCGCGTGGATCGTCTTCTGGTCGTCGCCCCGACCTCGCCGACACCCCATTCACTCTCCCCGGCTCTCCCTCGCTCTCTCTCCCGCCCGACCGAACACCACCGTCGCCGCCGTTCGCCATAGCCACCGTCTCTGACCACCCCTCGCTCCCCCGACCAGCTCAGGAGCTCCGCCTCGACTCCCTCTTCCTCCTCACCGCTCCACAGCTCCCAGGAAGCCCTGCATCGCCGTCACGTCGCCGTTCCCCTCTTCGGCCCCGATCATCGTCGCCGTCGAATTCGTCGTCTCCGGCGCGTCCCCGAGCCCGCTTCGACGCCCACTGCAACCGCGGTGAGCTACGCCACCGTTTCCCCCTCTCCTTCCCCTCGTTCCCTCACCGTAGCTTCCTCCCCACCACGGCCGAACCTCCGCCGTCGCCGAGCTCGCCGTCGACGCAGCTCCGGTGACCATTTGGTCACCCCGGCGAGTCCAACGGGTTCACAGAACCCCGTAGAGCATCCCTAGCGCCTCGCCTTGCTCGACTTCGAGCTCCAGCACCGATCCCGTGCACGACCGAACCCCGGCGGCCGCAGCCGAGCTCACCGCCGTCGACTCCGGCCACCCCGACCCCAACGGGCTCCGCCAAGAGATGCGGGTTGTCCTCAGCTCCACTCCGGTGGCCTCCGCGGTCCATTTGGTGGCCGAAACGACCAAAACCACTCTCGCCGCCGCGCTAATGGTCGCCGCCGGCCAGAACTCCGGCGGGCTGACGTGGCTTAGTTAATTAGTCACTAACCCCCCACCTACTGACGCTGACAAGTGGGCCCAGGGCCTAGTCAAAGCTAACCAGCCCGGGTCAACGCGGGATTAGCCCCTGTGTCACTGACGTGTGGACCCCACACGTCAGGTTTGACCCGAGCCAGCCCTGTTGACCTGCTGATGCCACTGTGACGTCAGGCTGACGCAGTAATTGAATTTCTGGATTTAAATTAAATCAGGAAATTCCAGAATATTATTTAAACTTCAAAAATTCATAACTTTTATTCTGTAATTCCAAATTGGACAAATTATATATGAAAAATGATCAGAAAAATCCAATCTATCCATCTGTACCATTTTCATGCATGATCAAACAAGTTAAGTTGATGTTTTAATCAGAACAAGAAAAGGCACTTTAAAAGGCCATATTTGAATTTGGAATTTGAATCTTTGATTCAAATTTGTTCAAACCCTTCTGGTTTTAGCTGCATTAGCCCAACACACTCATATTGCCATGTTTCATGCATGCATCATATTGTTGCACATTGTTTGGTGATGCTTGTGTATCGGTGTCCTTTGCGACAGGGTCTGTCCCCGAGGAGTACCGTGATTACCCTAACGAAGAACCGTATCCGTGCAACGAACCATCAGGCAAGCAACCAATCATTTGATCATATCGATACAATCCCATGTTCTCGCTCCTGCTCTCTTTTACTGCATTAAGACAACGCGATTCAAACTGCTGTGTGCTACGGTAGTTGAACCCATTTCCTCTGCATGACCTGTCATTGCCACAGTAACTAGATGAAACCCACTAGCATGTGTAGGAGTTGATTGAGCCATATGTATGTGTTGTTCCTACCTTGCTATGCCTGCTATGCTTAGAGTCGTGTCAGGTCTGGTTCATCTGGGTGATGGGCTAGAGTGAAATGATTGTGTCGGTAACGAGAGTGGTGTGGTGAACACGATTTGGTAAAGGTATCGATGAGAGGCCATGTAGGAGTACATGGTGGGTTGTTTCATTGAAGCCGACCTTAAGCACTGAGATCTGTATGTGTGATTTAAGAATCAGCTACTACCATGCATTGGGCCCGAAACCAATGGACCCTCTCGACTTCTTATTCACCCTAGTTCTCCGTCCAGGAGTTGCAAGTAGTTTCTGGTGTTTGTAGCCTACTGGAGGCCGTGGACAGCGCTGACCGTAGGGGTGGGCTGTGATGCGGTAGGTACGTGGCCGGGTGTACCGAATACCCGTTAGGTATCTCGGGAACCCTGTTCACATCGTTCGGGGCCGTATGGGAAACCTCGGCCGGACTCCCTGCGGATGGAACCTGAATAGGCGATAAACCTGGACTGGAGGCTTAGGTGATTAGGTAGGTCGTGGCCGACACCCACGTTGGGCTTCCGCTTGAAGGTTGCCGAGTACATGTCGTGTAAACGACGATAAGTGGTGAGAGCGTGTATGAAGAAGTACACCCCTGCAGGGTTATCATGATCTATTCGAATAGCCGCGTCCGCGGTAAAGGACTACTTGGTTGCCTATACAGTTCATAGACAAGTAAATGGAAACTACTAAAAGCCTCAAGATAAGTGTGAGTGCCGAGGATGGCTCTTCCGTAGGAAGACGGAGGTGGATCCTCGGTAGTGTATTGAAGTGGTGAGTAGTGGACTCGTGTGCGCAAAACATTTCAAGTTGGAGTATCGTAGGATAGTCTAGCCATGAGTCAAAGCTGGCTTGCTGCAATAACTCCACCAACCCTTCTTGATACTATGCATGTATGTAGGATCTGATGTAAGTCTTGCTGAGTACCTTTGTACTCATGTTGCCATAATCTACATTTTACAGAAGACGCTGCAACCCCTTCTGATGGGTTCTATGTAGACGTTGACATCAACGAGTAGGCTAAAGACCCAGGTGGTGACCCTGAGCTTGTGATGGACCACGTAGTATAGTTAGGCTTCCAAGCCTCTTTTATTTACTAGTTGTCTGTACCCAGACAAAGTACTTCCGCTGTTGGCTTGTATGACTGTATGATTTGTATGTTGGGTCGTGAGACCCGTACCTGTGTGTATGACATGTATGGCTCCCTGAGCCTTAAATAAAGTACTTGTGTCATAGAGTCATGTTGTGATGCTTCGTTGTATTTGCACATATCGAGCATATTGTGTGTATGATTGAAATGCTTGGTATGTGTGGGATCTGACTATCTAGTTGTTTATCTTTAGTAGCCTCTCTTACCGGGAAATGTCTCCTAGTGTTACCGCTGAGCCATGGTAGCTTGCTACTGCTCTGGAACACTTAGGCTGGCCGGCATGTGTCCTTCTTCGTTCCTGTGTCTGTCCCTTCGGGGAAATGTCACGCTTTGAGTACCGGATTCCTGTTAGCCCGCTACAGCCCGGTTTACCGGAGTCCTGCTAGCCCAGTGCTACAGCCCAGACCCACTTGCTGATGACCGACACGTTCGAAGCTGGGTCATGGATGCCTATCCCTGTAAGTCTGTGCCACTTTGGGTTTACGACTAGTCATGTCAGCCCGGGCTCTTTATCATATGGATGCTAGCGACACTATCATATACGTGAGCCAAAAGGCGCAAACGGTCCCGGGAAAAGGTAAGACGACACCCGTGGGGATACCATGCGTGAGGCCGCAAAGTGATATGAGGTGTTACCAGCTAGATCGATGTGACATCGAGTCGGGGTCCTGACAGCATTGGTATCAGAGCCGGACTGCCTGTAGGTTCTCCAAGCCAAACTGGTCGATGTTGAGTCTAGAAATTCTTTAGTTATATGTAGGGGAATTGTTTGTGGGATGGAACGTAAGGCTCTTTTTACTCCTCTATCTTATGACATTCTGATCTGAGTCAGTCCATTCTTCCACCGGGGGTTAAGGAATTAGGATCTGTTCTCTCTATCAGGATCACGAGTTACTAATCAGTAGTACCT
The DNA here is from genome assembly GCF_018294505.1 of Triticum aestivum. Lineage (NCBI taxonomy): Eukaryota > Viridiplantae > Streptophyta > Magnoliopsida > Poales > Poaceae > Triticum > Triticum aestivum. The sequence continues at coordinate 295,408,643 of NC_057813.1, forward strand.
TACAAGTTTGATGGATACAAGCCTAGTTTAGTTCTACTACCACGTTATGTTGCCATAATGGTTTCAGAACTTTGATATGATGATGCTGAGTGTGTACGAAATCCTTTGCCAAATGTCTCAAAATCCTTTTTGAGCATTTACAGCTGTTATGCTGCCGAAATTTTGCTAGAAATTCTAATGCCTTTGCATTATGATTGTGCTTTCAGATGGCCACTCGCGACCTTAATCAAGTGGTTCGCCTGACTCGATGCCTAGATGTACCCGGCCATACTGCTAAGTTGGTCAGGGTAATGACTGAGGCTGGATACCGCTGGTATCCTGAGTACACGGTCGAAGAGCAATTCCGAGACTTCAATCAAAGCCAGTATCTCTGCACTGTCAGGATATTTCCATCTTATCCTGGATCCACCGAGCCTCTTCACTGTTCCTATGGACTCGGGGTTACTATTGAGATGGCTGTGCAGGACGCCGCCTACTCCATGATGACCATTATGCGAGTCGGATCTGGGTTATTTCGGGACTCTGATTTCCGGTATATGCCAGGATCACTTCCGGGAGCACAAGGGTATCTCCAGGCTATCTATGCTGACTCCACTCAGGAGGATTCACGGACTCGCACCACTGCTGAGATGCTCGAGGATAAGGACCGTGAAAATCGGGCCTTGAGGTTAGAGCTCTTCAATACCCGTGCTGACCACTGGGCCACTTTGACTCGGTTCGCACCGGCGGTGCAAGCTGGATTCTCAGATATGCGCGATCTCTATCCTGTGAGATCTGCTCTGCCAGACGTGATGGTTTGGCGTGATGTAGGAGGCATCACCCCACCTCGCGGTCCCCGCAGGCCACCGTTTGTTGGTCCAAGACCTCATCCTAGCCCCTATGGTCCACAAGCTCCGCGAGATCGTCTGTTTCCGGATGAACATGTTGAGCTTCCAGGCTATGGAGGTGACTTCTATGAGGACTACTACGGATCGGTCTGAGTAGTAGGTAGTATCACTAGTTCGCACTAGCTGTGTCATCTATCGTCCCGCGTGACTCGTGGGATATGACCTAGTTGTACTCTTTCCGGAGGTGTAGAAAAATAATGTATACTCCCTCCGTTCCAAAATAGATGACCCAACTTTACACTAAAGTTAGTACAAAGTTGAGTCATCTATTTTGGAACGGAGGGAGTAGGAGCTTGGAATGCCTCCGATGAGATGTAATCCTCTTTTCACCGTAATAGTACTTTGTTTGGTCTTGTACTAAACCTTGTATGGTGTGTATGACGATGGAATAAAAGAAGCAGTTTCTGTATCTACCATGTCATACGGATGATCATCTTGCATTCCGAGTTATTCCTTACCTTATGTATCCTATGTCGGAATTTTATCATTCTGACTAAATCATTGTTTTATTTACCTAGGATGGTCAACACGCGCGCTAACCCTGCCTCTCAAGAGCAGGCCGAAGGCAGTGAAGCCAGGGATGTAAATCTGCCTCATCCTCCTTCACTAGCCGAGGTTATGATGGAAGCCGAGAGAAACAAGCGGGAGACAAACCGTTTGTTGGAGCGTATTGAACAGAATACAGCACACCATCAGAGGGCTAACGTGGTGTCACTCAGTGATTTTATCAAATTGCATCCACCCACGTTCCACCACTCCGTCGAGCCTCTCGACGCTGATGACTGGCTTCGCAGTATCTCTCACAAGCTGCGTTCCGCGCTGGTAGCGGAGGCTGACAAGGTCACCTTTGCTGCATATCATCTTGAAGGCCCCGCCAGTCTATGGTGGGAGAATTATGGAGCTATGCGCCCAGCGGGCCATGTCACTACTTGGGCTGAGTTCAGCGAGGCTTTCCGTGAACATCACATTCCGGAGGGTCTCATGGACCGTAAACGTGAGGAATTCTGCAATTTCACCCAAGGCCGACTTTCTGTGGATGTCTATAGCAGGGAGTTTGGTAATCTCGCCCGATATGCAACTGAGGAAGTGTCTACTGACGCCAAGAAGCAAGCAAGGTTCCGTAAGGGCCTTAGTCCTGAGCTTCGCCGCGACCTCCGTCTGCATGAGTGCTCATCTTTTTCGAAACTTGTCAACAAAGCCATCAGTGCTGAAACTGGTCAGACTGACTATGACGCAACACGCAAGCATGGACGCGACATGGGTTCCTCATCCGGTGCTGGTCCTCAGAAGCGCCGCGTGTGGGTACCCAACACCGCCCTGCCACCCAGGTTCACACCGAGGCCATCCTTCCAGGCGCCTCGCCCTGTTCAACAGTCTGCACCGGCCAAGCCCTATGGGGGTCCAACCAATAATGCTCCTCCACGTACCAGTTCCGTGACTTGTTTCAAGTGTGGGGAATCTGGTCACTATATGCGTGAGTGTCCCCAGACCAACCCCAATCAATCTGCTAAAGCTGTTGGCCGTGGCAAGCCGACAGGGAAGGTGTTTCATGCTAAACCGGTCACCGCTTCACGTGGCCATGTCAACTGTATCTCTGCCGAAGAAGCTCAAGAGGACCCCAACGTCGTTCTCGGTACGCTTCTTGTTAACTGCCACCCGGCATCTGTTCTTTTCGATACAGGAGCCTCTCATTCTTTTATATCTGAAAGTTATGCTCGTTTGCATAACGTTGCATTCTGTGCCTTGCCATCTACTATGGAAATCTCTACCCCTGGGTCTAGATGGCAGACCTCTAGGGTAAGTTATGGAAATGAGATCCAAGTCGACAGACTTGTTTTCCTTGCATCTTTGATAGCCCTTAAATCTTCGGATATTAATATCATTTTGGGTATGGACTGGATGTCAGCTCATCAAGCCAAAATTGATTGCTTCTCTAGGACTGTTCAACTCACCCATCCTTCGGGGAAGATAGTTAATGTCTTGACCCGAATAGCCAAGCGACAATTATATTCTCTTAACGCCAGCCCTTTGCCAGACCTTGAGGACGTCCCGGTAGTCCGTGACTTTCCGGATGTCTTTCCAGAGGAATTGCCAGGTGTTCCACCTGACAGGGATGTTGAGTTCGTAATAGACCTCATTCCAGGAACCGTTCCGATTGCTAGAAGACCCTATAAGATGGCACCCCTAGAACTAGCCGAGCTTAAGAAACAACTCGATGAATCCTTGAAAAAGGGTTTCATCCGCCCTAGTTCATCTCCGTGGGCTTGCCCCGTCCTATTCGTCAAGAAGAAGGATGGTACGGACCGGATGGTTGTAGATTACCGACCTGTCAATTTGGTCACAATCAAGAACAAATATCCGCTTCCCAGGATCAACGACCTGTATGATCAGCTCGCTGGATCCTCAGTCTTCTCCAAGATGGATTTGAGGTTGGGCTACCATCAAATCAAAATCAGAAACGGGGACATTCCTAAAACGGCCTTTGTTACTCGTTATGGCCAATACGAGTACACCGTCATGTCCTTCGGTTTAACCAACGCTCCAGCCACCTTTTCTCGGTTAATGAACTCAATCTTCATGGAGTATTTGGATAAGTTCGTCGTAGTTTATCTCGATGATATACTCATCTACTCCAAGAACGAGGAAGAACATGCCGAACATCTAAGGCTAGTGTTGCAGAAACTTCGAGAGCATCGCCTTTATGCCAAATTTTCTAAATGTGAATTCTGGTTGCCAGAAGTGACCTATCTGGGTCATGTAATATCTGGTAAAGGTATTGCTGTTAACCCTGAGCGAGTTCAAGCCGTCCTTAACTGGACTCCACCCGAATCGGTCAAGCAAGTTCGGAGTTTTCTAGGCTTAGCGAGCTATTGTCGTCGCTTTGTCGAGAACTTCTCCAAAGTTGCCAAACCTCTAACCGAACTCCTCAAGAAAGATAAGAAGTTCGAATGGACTCCACAATGTGAGCACAGCTTTCAGGAACTGAAAAGACGCCTGACTTCTGCTCCCGTACTGGTACCGCCAGACTTCTCCAAGGACTTTGTTATCTACTGCGACGCCTCGCGACAAGGACTAGGTTGCATTCTCATGCAAGATCGACACGTAATTGCTTACGCTTCACGGCAATTGCACCCACATGAGGAGAATTATCCTACTCATGATCTAGAGCTTGCAGCCGTAGTCTATGCACTTAAGACCTGGCGACATTACCTCCTCGGTAATCGTTGCGAAATATTCACTGATCACCAAAGTCTGAAGTATATTTTCACCCAACCGGATTTGAATCTCAGGCAGAGACGTTGGGTTGAATTGATCACAGACTTCGACTTAGGAATAACCTACACCCCAGGGAAAGCCAACGTCATGGCTGATGCGCTAAGTCGTAAATCTTATTGTAACAACCTGATGTTACAACAAAGTCAACCGCTTCTCCATGAGGAATTTCGGAAGCTTAACCTTCACATTATACCTCAAGGTTTTCTTTCCACCTTGGTGGCAAAACCTACCCTTACGGATCAAATTATCAAAGCACAGAAGGTAGATCCGGGAATCTCCCGCATCAAGAGAAACATTCAGAAAGGAATTGCGAATTGTTTCTCCACTGACGATCAAGGGGTAGTATACTTCGGGGATCGACTAGTGGTTCCCAAAGTGCGCAACCTAAGGCGTTTAATCCTTAAGGAAGCTCATGAGTCTCCTCTCACCATTCATCCCGGTAGTACTAAGATGTATCAGGACCTACGCCAGAGGTTCTGGTGGACTAGGATGAAGAGAGAAATTGCTCAATATATTGCAAATTGCGACGTCTGTCGTCGTGTAAAAGCAGAGCATCAACGGCCTGCTGGCACCCTTCAACCCTTAGCTATTCCTGAATGGAAATGGGATAAAATTGGTATGGATTTTATTACCGGTTTTCCCAGGACCAAGAGAGGGAATAATGCTATCTTCGTCGTGGTCGATCGTCTTTCCAAAGTAGCTCATTTCCTACCTGTTCGTGAGAGTATAACCGCTAGTCAGCTGGCAGATTTGTATATCTCCCGAATAGTGTCTCTCCATGGTGTTCCTTTGGAAATTAACTCGGATCGAGGAAGTCTCTTCACCTCTCGATTTTGGGAAAGTTTCCAAAATGCTATGGGAACCCGTCTCTCCTTCAGCACCGCTTTCCACCCTCAGTCAAGTGGTCAAGTGGAACGCGTCAATCAGATTCTAGAAGACATGCTTCGAGCCTCCGTTATCTCTTTCGGAATGGACTGGGAGAAGTGCCTTCCATTTGCCGAATTCGCTTACAACAACAGCTATCAATCTAGCTTGGGTAAAGCCCCTTTTGAAGTTCTCTATGGACGACGATGTCGAACACCCCTTAACTGGTCAGAGACCGGGGAAAGACAATTCTTTGGCCCGGACATGATTCAGGAAGCGGAAGATCAAGTTCGTATCGTCCGTGAAAAGTTGAAAGCAGCCCAATCCCGTCAAAAGAGTCAATATGACCGAAAACATAAGGCTATGACTTTCGAGGTTGACGAGAAGGCTTACCTTCGGGTCACCCCTCTGAAGGGAACCCATCGTTTCGGTATCAAAGGCAAATTGGCTCCTCGTTACATTGGACCTTTTCGCATTCTTGCCAAACGAGGAGAAGTTGCCTACCAGTTGGAACTACCTCCGCATCTCTCCAGAGTTCACGATGTCTTCCACGTTTCTCAACTCAGGCGTTGCTTCTCGGATCCTATCCGTGAAGTGGACCACGAAACGCTTGATCTCCAAGATAATCTTACATATCGAGAGTACCCCATTCGTATCCTCGATCAAGCCGAACGTACCACGCGACGTCATAATATCAAGTTTCTCAAGGTTCAATGGTCGCATCATTCTGAGGATGAAGCAACTTGGGAAAGGGAGGATCGTCTTCGACTCGAGTATCCCGCCTTCTTCCCGGAGGAACCCAAATCTCGGGACGAGATTCTTTTGAGTGGGGGTGAGTTGTCACACCCTAGCTAGTCATGCATTAGAGTGTTGCATCATGTTTACTCTTTCATCAGAAACTTGAAATGGGGATGACAGAACCCCCAGTCCCCTCTGAAACCAACTAGGGTTACTAAAATAATTTTTCAATGAACCTGAAATGCCCTTCTAAAATGCCCATCATTTTTGCCTTGGTTCAGAACCTCTGCCAAAAGTGGTGCACATTTTCCTAGGCCATCCTAGGGTTTTTGAATTAAGTCATAAGTATTTGAATTTGGGCATTTAAAATTATATAAAATATTTAAATGCTCAAATATCTCCAAACTAAAATGTTTCATGTTGGAAATAATCCAACTATGGACCAGGAGTAGTTTGGTGATTTTTGGAGTTGCCTAGGTATTTTATTTAATTCAACAAAGTTGCAGATATATTAAATAAAAACAGAAAACAGAAAAATAAATAAAAGGAGTAGGCTTACCTGGACCTACCTGCCCAGCCCAGCCGGCCCAGCACTGTGCTGGCCCGTGCCAGCCAGCTGCTTCCCCTTGCCAGAGCAGGCAGGGAGGTGAGCATGGCGCGCCCGAGCTCGCCACGCACCACCCAGCCTCTCTGCATCGCCCTGGTCGCCGTTGCGCCGCGTGGATCGTCTTCTGGTCGTCGCCCCGACCTCGCCGACACCCCATTCACTCTCCCCGGCTCTCCCTCGCTCTCTCTCCCGCCCGACCGAACACCACCGTCGCCGCCGTTCGCCATAGCCACCGTCTCCGACCACCCCTCGCTCCCCCGACCAGCTCAGGAGCTCCGCCTCGACTCCCTCTTCCTCCTCACCGCTCCACAGCTCCCCGGAAGCCCTGCATCGCCGTCACGTCGCCGTTCCCCTCTTCGGCCCCGATCATCGTCGCCGTCGAATTCGTCGTCTCCGGCGCGTCCCCGAGCCCGCTTCGACGCCCACTGCAACCGCGGTGAGCTACGCCACCGTTTCCCCCTCTCCTTCCCCTCGTTCCCTCACCGTAGCTTCCTCCCCACCACGGCCGAACCTCCGCCGTCGCCGAGCTCGCCGTCGACGCAGCTCCGGTGACCATTTGGTCACCCCGGCGAGTCCAACGGGTTCACAGAACCCCGTAGAGCATCCCTAGCGCCTCGCCTTGCTCGACTTCGAGCTCCAGCACCGATCCCGTGCACGACCGAACCCCGGCGGCCGCAGCCGAGCTCACCGCCGTCGACTCCGGCCACCCCGACCCCAACGGGCTCCGCCAAGAGATGCGGGTTGTCCTCAGCTCCACTCCGGTGGCCTCCGCGGTCCATTTGGTGGCCGAAACGACCAAAACCACTCTCGCCGCCGCGCTAATGGTCGCCGCCGGCCAGAACTCCGGCGGGCTGACGTGGCTTAGTTAATTAGTCACTAACCCCCCACCTACTGACGCTGACAAGTGGGCCCAGGGCCTAGTCAAAGCTAACCAGCCCGGGTCAACGCGGGATTAGCCCCTGTGTCACTGACGTGTGGACCCCACACGTCAGGTTTGACCCGAGCCAGCCCTGTTGACCTGCTGATGCCACTGTGACGTCAGGCTGACGCAGTAATTGAATTTCTGGATTTAAATTAAATCAGGAAATTCCAGAATATTATTTAAACTTCAAAAATTCATAACTTTTATTCTGTAATTCCAAATTGGACAAATTATATATGAAAAATGATCAGAAAAATCCAATCTATCCATCTGTACCATTTTCATGCATGATCAAACAAGTTAAGTTGATGTTTTAATCAGAACAAGAAAAGGCACTTTAAAAGGCCATATTTGAATTTGGAATTTGAATCTTTGATTCAAATTTGTTCAAACCCTTCTGGTTTTAGCTGCATTAGCCCAACACACTCATATTGCCATGTTTCATGCATGCATCATATTGTTGCACATTGTTTGGTGATGCTTGTGTATCGGTGTCCTTTGCGACAGGGTCTGTCCCCGAGGAGTACCGTGATTACCCTAACGAAGAACCGTATCCGTGCAACGAACCATCAGGCAAGCAACCAATCATTTGATCATATCGATACAATCCCATGTTCTCGCTCCTGCTCTCTTTTACTGCATTAAGACAACGCGATTCAAACTGCTGTGTGCTACGGTAGTTGAACCCATTTCCTCTGCATGACCTGTCATTGCCACAGTAACTAGATGAAACCCACTAGCATGTGTAGGAGTTGATTGAGCCATATGTATGTGTTGTTCCTACCTTGCTATGCCTGCTATGCTTAGAGTCGTGTCAGGTCTGGTTCATCTGGGTGATGGGCTAGAGTGAAATGATTGTGTCGGTAACGAGAGTGGTGTGGTGAACACGATTTGGTAAAGGTATCGATGAGAGGCCATGTAGGAGTACATGGTGGGTTGTTTCATTGAAGCCGACCTTAAGCACTGAGATCTGTATGTGTGATTTAAGAATCAGCTACTACCATGCATTGGGCCCGAAACCAATGGACCCTCTCGACTTCTTATTCACCCTAGTTCTCCGTCCAGGAGTTGCAAGTAGTTTCTGGTGTTTGTAGCCTACTGGAGGCCGTGGACAGCGCTGACCGTAGGGGTGGGCTGTGATGCGGTAGGTACGTGGCCGGGTGTACCGAATACCCGTTAGGTATCTCGGGAACCCTGTTCACATCGTTCGGGGCCGTATGGGAAACCTCGGCCGGACTCCCTGCGGATGGAACCTGAATAGGCGATAAACCTGGACTGGAGGCTTAGGTGATTAGGTAGGTCGTGGCCGACACCCACGTTGGGCTTCCGCTTGAAGGTTGCCGAGTACATGTCGTGTAAACGACGATAAGTGGTGAGAGCGTGTATGAAGAAGTACACCCCTGCAGGGTTATCATGATCTATTCGAATAGCCGCGTCCGCGGTAAAGGACTACTTGGTTGCCTATACAGTTCATAGACAAGTAAATGGAAACTACTAAAAGCCTCAAGATAAGTGTGAGTGCCGAGGATGGCTCTTCCGTAGGAAGACGGAGGTGGATCCTCGGTAGTGTATTGAAGTGGTGAGTAGTGGACTCGTGTGCGCAAAACATTTCAAGTTGGAGTATCGTAGGATAGTCTAGCCATGAGTCAAAGCTGGCTTGCTGCAATAACTCCACCAACCCTTCTTGATACTATGCATGTATGTAGGATCTGATGTAAGTCTTGCTGAGTACCTTTGTACTCATGTTGCCATAATCTACATTTTACAGAAGACGCTGCAACCCCTTCTGATGGGTTCTATGTAGACGTTGACATCAACGAGTAGGCTAAAGACCCAGGTGGTGACCCTGAGCTTGTGATGGACCACGTAGTATAGTTAGGCTTCCAAGCCTCTTTTATTTACTAGTTGTCTGTACCCAGACAAAGTACTTCCGCTGTTGGCTTGTATGACTGTATGATTTGTATGTTGGGTCGTGAGACCCGTACCTGTGTGTATGACATGTATGGCTCCCTGAGCCTTAAATAAAGTACTTGTGTCATAGAGTCATGTTGTGATGCTTCGTTGTATTTGCACATATCGAGCATATTGTGTGTATGATTGAAATGCTTGGTATGTGTGGGATCTGACTATCTAGTTGTTTATCTTTAGTAGCCTCTCTTACCGGGAAATGTCTCCTAGTGTTACCGCTGAGCCATGGTAGCTTGCTACTGCTCTGGAACACTTAGGCTGGCCGGCATGTGTCCTTCTTCGTTCCTGTGTCTGTCCCTTCGGGGAAATGTCACGCTTTGAGTACCGGAGTCCTGTTAGCCCGCTACAGCCCGGTTTACCGGAGTCCTGCTAGCCCAGTGCTACAGCCCGGACCCACTTGCTGATGACCGACACGTTCGAAGCTGGGTCATGGATGCCTGTCCCTGTAAGTCTGTGCCACTTTGGGTTTACGACTAGTCATGTCAGCCCGGGCTCTTTATCATATGGATGCTAGCGACACTATCATATACGTGAGCCAAAAGGCGCAAACGGTCCCGGGAAAAGGTAAGACGACACCTGTGGGGATACCGTGCGTGAGGCCGCAAAGTGATATGAGGTGTTACCAGCTAGATCGATGTGACATCGAGTCGGGGTCCTGACAGCACAAGATCGTGTAGTTCATTTGCTAAAGCTTTTCTAATGTCAAGTATCATTTCCTTAGACCATGAGATTGTGCTACTCCCGGATACCATAGGAATGCTTTGGGTGTGCCAAACGTCACAACGTAACTTGGTGGCTATAAAGGTTCACTACGGGTATCTCCGAAAGTGTCTGTTGGGTTGGCACGAATCGAGACTGGGATTTGTCACTCCGTATGACCGAGAGGTATCTCTGGACCCACTTGGTAATGCATCATCATAATGAGCTCAATGTGACTAAGTAGTTAGTCACGGGATCATGCATTATGGAACGAGTAAAGTTACTTGCCAGTAACTAGATTGAACGAGGTATTGGGATACCGTGATCGAATCTCGGGCAAGTAACATACCGATTGACAAAGGGAATTGCATACGGGATTGCTTGAATCCTTGACATCGTGGTTCATCCGATGAGATCATCGTGGAACATGTGGGAGCCAACATGGTTATCCAGATCCTGCTGTTGGTTATTGACCGGAGAATGTCTCGGTCATGTCTGCATGGTTCCCGAACCCGTAGGGTCTACACACTTAAGGTTCGGTGACACTAGAGTTGTTATGGGAAATAGTATGTGGTTACCAAAAGTTGTTTGGAGTTCTGGATGAGATCTCGGACATGACGAGGAGCGCCGGAATGGTCCGGATGTGAAGATCGGTATATTGGACGAAGGGTATTGGAGTCCGAAATTGTTCCGGGGGTACGAGGTGGTGACCAACATGTCTGAAAGGGGTTTCGGAGGCCCCAGCAAGCGTTGGGGGCCTTATGGGCCAAGGAGAGAGGGCACATCAGCCCACTAAGGGGATGAGCGCCCCTCCCACCCCATCTCACATAACCAGGAGAGGTGGTGGCGCCACCCCTAGGCAGCTGCCCCTCCCGGCTTGGGGGGCAAGTTTCCTAGGGTGTGGGGGCGCCCAAACCCATCTAGGGTTTCCCCTATGGCCGCCGCCCCTCCCCTAGGGAAGCCTAGGGTGCCTCCCCCTCCTCCCTTCCCCCTATATATAGTGAGGGAGAGAGAGGGCAGCCGCACCCTTCCCCTGGCGCAGCCCTCTCCCTCCTCCAACACCTCCTCCTCCTCCGTAGTGCTTGGCGAAGCCCTGCCGGAGAACCACGAGCTCCATCACCACCATGTCGTCGTGCTGTCAGAGTTCTCCCTAAACTTCTCCTCTCCCCTTGCTGGATCAAGAAGGAGGAGACGTCCCCGGGCTGTACGTGTGTTGAACGCGGAGGCACCGTTGTTCGGTGCTTAGATTGGATTCGGCCGCGATCTGAATCGCTTCGTGAACGACTCCACCGACCGTGTTCTTGTAACGCTTCCGCTTAGCGATCTTCAAGGGTATGAAGATGCACTCCCTCTGTCTCTCGTTGCTAGTCTCTCCATAGATTGATCTTGGTGATGCGTAGAAAATTTCGAATTTCTGCTACGTTCCCCAACAGTGGCATCATGAGCTAGGTCTATTGCGTAGATTCTATGCACGAGTAGAACACAAGTTGTTGTGGGCGTTGATTTTGTTCAATATGCTTACCGTTACTAGTCCTATCTTGTTTCGACGGTATTGTGGGATGAAGGGGCCCGGACCGACCTTACACGTACACTTACGTGAGACAGGTTCCACCGACTGACATGCACTTGTTGCATAAGGTGGCTAGCGGGTGCCAATCTCTCCCTCTATAGTCGGATCGAATTCGATGAAAAGGGTCCTTATGAATGGTAAATAGCAATTGGCATATCACGTTGTGGTTTTGGCGTAGGTAAGAAACATTCTTGCTAGAAACCTATAGCAGCCACGTAAAAACTTGCAACAACAAATAGAGGACATCTAACTTGCTTTTGTAGCATATGTCGTGTGATGTGATATGGCCAAGAAGGATGTGATGAATGAAATATATGAGATGTATGAGATTGATCATATTCTTGTAATAGGAATCACGACTTGCATGTCAATGAGTATGACAACCGGCAAGAGCCATAGGAGCTGTCTTTATTTATTGTATGACCTGCATGTCACTGAATAACGCCATGTAATTACTTTATTTCATTGCTAAACCGTTAGCCATAGTAGTAGACGTAATAAGTTAGTGAGACAACTTCATGGAGACACGATGATGGAGATCATGATGATGGAGATCATGGTGTTATGCCGGTGACGATGATGATCGTGGACCCCGAAGATGGAGATCAAAAGGAGCAAAATGATATTGGCCACATCATGTCACTATTTGATTGCATGTGATGTTTATCATGTTTATGCATCTTATTTGCTTAGAACGACGGTAGTAAATAAGATGATCCCTCATAATAATTTCAAGAAAGTGTTCCCCCTAACTGTGCACCGTTGCGAAAGATTGTTGCTTCAAAGCACCACGTGATGATCGGGTGTGATAGATTCTAACGTTTACATACAACGGCTGTAAGCCAGATTTACACACGCGAAACACTTATGTTGACTTGACGAGCCTAGCATGTACAGACATGGCCTCGGAACACAAGAGACCGAAAGGTCGAGCATGAGTCATATAGTAGATACGATCAACATGAAGATGTTCACCGATGATGACTAGTCCGTCTCACGTGATGATCAGACACGGCCTAGTTGACTCGGATCATGTATCACTTAAGATGACTAGAGGGATGTCTATCTGAGTGGGAGTTCATTAGATGAACTTAGTTATCATGAACATAGTCAAAAGGACTTTGCAAATTCTGTCATAGCTTGCGCTTTCGTTCTACTGTTTTAGATATGTTCCTAGAGAAAATTTAGTTGAAAGATGATAGTAGCAATTATGCGGACTGGGTCTGTAAACTGAGGATTATCCTCATTTCTGCGCAGAAGGCTTATGTCCTTAATGCACCGCTCGGTGTGCTGAACCTCGAACGTCGTCTGTGGATGTTGCGAACATCTGACATGCACGTTTTGATGACTACATGATAGTTCAGTAATGTTAAACGGTTTAGAATTGTGGCGCCGAAGACGTTTTTGAAACGTCGCGGACCATATGGGATGTTCCAAGGGCTGAAATTGGGATTTCAGGCTAGTGCCCACGTCAAGAGGTATGAGACCTCTGACGAGTTTCTTAGCCTACAAACTAAGGGAGAAAAGCTCAATCATTGAGCTTGTACTTAGATTGTCTGGGTACAACAATCACTGAATCGAGTGGGAGTTAATCTTCCAGATGAGATAGTGATGTTTCTCCAAAGTCATTGCCACCAAGCTACTAGAGCTTCGTGATGAACTATAACATATCAGGGATAGATATGATGATACTTGAAATATTTGCGATGTTTGACACCGCGAAAGTAGAAATCAAGAAGGAGCATCAATTGTTGATGGTTATTGAAACCACTAGTTTCAAGAAGGGCAAGCGCAAGGTTGAAACCAAGCCCGAGACTAAGTGCTTCTGTAATGAGGGGAACGGTCACTGAAGCAGGACTACCCTAGATACTTGGTAGATGAGAAGGCTGGCAAGGTCGATAGAAGTATGTTGGATATACATTATATTAATGTGTACTTTACTAGTACTCCTAGTAGCACGAGGGTATTAGATACAGGTTCGGTTGCTAAGTGTTGGTAACTCGAAATAAAAGCTGCGGAATAAACAGATACTAGCTAAAGGTGAGATGACGATATGTGTTGGAAGTGTTTCCAAGCTTGATGTGATCAAGCATCGCACACTCCCTATACCATCGAGATTGGTGTTAAACCTAAATAATTTTTATTTATTGTTTGCGTTGAGCATAGACATGATTGGATTATGTCTATCGCAATACGGTTATTCCTTTAAGGAGAATAATGGTTACTATGCAAATCATACCACATGGGCAAGATGACTGAAAGCCTCGTTTTTTAGCAAGATGGAACAAGAAAGCAACTTGTTGGAGGTAATACATTTTGATGTGTGATGTCCAATGAGTGCTGAGGCACACAGTGGATATCGTTATGCTCTTACTTCACAGATGATTTGAGTAGATGCTAAGTATATCTACTTGATGAAACACGATTCTGAATTATTGAAAGGTTCAAGTAATTTCAGAGTGAAGGTGAAGATTGTCGTGACAAGAAGATAAAGTGTCTATGATATGATCATAGAGATGAATATCTGAGTTGCGAGTTTGGTACACAATTAATACATTGTGGAAATTGTTTCACAACTAATACCACCTGGAACACCATAGTGTGATGGTGTGTCCGAACATCATAGATGCACCCTATTGGATATGGGGCATACCATGATGTCTCTTATCGAATTACCACTATCGTTTATGGGTTAGGCATTAGAGACAACCACATTCACTTTAAATAGGGCACCATGTAATTCCGTTGAGATGACACCGTGTGAACTATGGTTTAGAGAAACCTAAGCTATCATTTCTTAAAAGGTTGGGGCTGCGATGCTTATGTGAAAAAGTTTCATGCTGATAAGCTCGATCCCCAAGCGGATAAATGCATCTTCATAGGACACCCAAAACAGTTGGGTATACCTCCTATTTCAGATCCGGAAGCAAAAGTGATTGTTTCTAAAACGGGTCCTTTCTTGAGGAAAAGTTTCTCTCGAAAGAATTGAGTGGGAGGATGGTGGAGACTTGATGAGGTTATTGAACCATCACTTCAACTAGTGCGTAGCAGGGCACAAGAAGTTGTTCCTATGGTGCCTGCACCAATTGAAGTGGAAGCTGATGATAGTGATCATGAAACTTCGGATCAAGCCACTACCAACCCTCGTAGGACGACAAGGATGCGTACTGCTTCAAAGTGGTACGGTAATCCTGTCTTGGAGGTCATGTTGCTAGACAACAATGAACCTACGAGCTATGGAGAAGTGATGGTGGGCCTGGATTCTGACAAATGGCTCGAGGCCATAAAATCCGAGAGAGGATACATGTATGAAAACAAAGTGTAGACTTTGGAAGAACTACTTGATGGTCGTAAGGCTGTTGGGTATAGATGGATTTTAAAAGGAAGACGGACAATGATGGTAAGTATCACCATTAAGAAAGCTCGACTTGTCGTTAAGATGTTTTCCGACAAGTTCAAGGAGTTGACTACGATGAGACTTTCTCACTCGTAGCGAAGCTAAGAGTCTGTTGGAATTATATTAGCAATTACTGCATGATTTATGAAATCTTGCAGATAGGATGTCAAAAAATTGTTTCCTCGACGATATTCTTGAGGAAAGGTTGTATGTGATACAACCAGAAGGTTTCGTCAATCCTGAAAGATGCTAACAAGTACGCAAAGCTCCAGCAATCCTTCTAAGGACTGGAGTAAGCATCTCGGAGTTGGAATATACACTTTGATGAAATGATCAAAGATTTTGGGTTTATACAAAGTTTATGAGAAACTTGTATTTCCAAAGAAGTGAGTGGGAGCACTATAGCATTTCTGATGAGTATAAGTTGTTGACATATTGTTGATCGGAAATGATGTAGAATTTCTAGAAAGCATATAGGGTTATTTGAAAAGTGTTTTTCAATGGAAAACCTGGATTAAGCTACTTGAACATTGAGAATCAAGATCTATAAGGATAGATCAAAATCGCTTGATAGTACTTTCAAATGAGTACGCACCGTGACAAGATTTTGAAGGAGTTCAAAATAGATCGGCAAAGAAGGAGTTCTTGGTTGTGTTATAAGGTGTGAGTATTGAGTAAGACTCAAGAACTGACCACGGCAGAAGAGAGAGAAAGGACGAAAGGTCATCCCCTATGCTTTAGACGTAGGCTCCACAATATGCTATGCTGTGTACCGCACCTAAAGTGTGCCTTGCCATGAGTTAGTCAAGGGGTACAAGTGTGATCCAGGAATGGATCACAAGACAACGGTCAAGGTTATCCTTAGTAACTAGTGACTAAGGAATTTTCTCGATTATGGAGGTGGTAAAAGAGTTCGTCGTAAAGGGTTACGCCGATGCAAACTTTGACACTAATCTGGATGACTCTGAGTAGTAGACCGGATTCGTATAGTAGAGCAGTTATTTGGAATAGTTCCAAATAATGCCTGGTAGCTACATCTAGGAGATGACATAGAGATTTGTAAAGCACACACATGGATCTTAAAGATTCAGACCCGTTAACTAATAACCTCTCTCACAAGCGAGATATGATCAGACCCCATGGGTGTGGAATTCATTACAACCACATAGTGATGTGAACTAGATTATTGACTCTAGTACAAGTAGGAGACTGTTGGAAATATGCCCTAGAGGCAATAATAAAATGGTTATTATTGTATTTCCTTTATCATGATAATTGTCTATTGTTCATGCTATAATTGTATTAACTGGAAACCGCAATACATGTGTGAATACATAGACCACAACATGTCCCTAGTGAGCCTCTAGTTGACTAGCTCATTGATCAATAGATGGTTATGGTTTCCTGACCATGGACATTATATATCATTGATGATGGGATCACATCATTAGGAGAATGATGTGATGGACAAGACCCAATCCTAAGCATAGCACAAGATTGTGTAGTTTGTTTGCTAAAGCTTTTCTAATGTCAAGTATCATTTCATTAGACAATAAGATTGTGCAACTCCCGGATACCGTAGGAATGCTTTGGGTGTGCCAAACGTCACAATGTAACTGGGTGGCTATAAAGGTGCACTACGGGTATCTCCGAAAGTGTCTGTTGGGTTGGCACGTATCGAGACTGGGATTTGTCACTCCGTATGACGGAGAGGTATCTCTGGACCTACTCGGTAATGCATCATCATAATGAGCTCAATGTGACTAAGTAGTTAGTCACGGGATCATGCATTATGGAACGAGTAAAGTTACTTGCCAGTAACCAGATTGAACGAGGTATTGGGATACCGCGATCGAATCTCGGGCAAGTAACATACTGATTGACAAAGGGAATTCCATACGGGATTGCTGGAATCCTTGACATCGTGGTTCATCCGATGAGATCATCGTGGAACATGTGGGAGCCAACATGGTTATCCAGATCCTGCTGTTGGTTATTGACCGGAGAACGTCTCGGTCATGTCTGCATGGTTCCCGAACCCGTAGGGTCTACACACTTAAGGTTCGGTGACACTAGAGTTGTTATGGGAAATAGTATGTGGTTACCGAAAGTTGTTTGGAGTTCTGGATGAGATCTCGGACATGACGAGGAGCGCCGGAATGGTCCGGATGTGAAGATCGGTATATTGGACGAAGGGTATTGGAGTCCGAAATTGTTCCGGGGGTACGAGGTGATGACCAGCATGTCCGAAAGGGGTTTCGGAGGCCCCAGCAAGCGTTGGGGGCCTTATGGGCCAAGGAGAGAGGGCACATCAGCCCACTAAGGGGATGAGCGCCCCTCCCACCCCATCTCACATAACCAGGTGTAACGCCCTCGATGCGGCTATAGCTCCCACGTGTCGAGGCACGACTTAGAGGCATAACCGCATTGAAAGCAATGTCGCAAGTCAGGCAATCATTACAACATCCCATGTAAAATATAATAAAAGGGGGAGATAGCATAGTTGGCTTACACTCGCCACGTCACATCAGAGTACATAAATAACATCCATCAAACAAACACTCATGGCCCGACTACGGCGCCAAAATAGAAAAGAACCCAACATGCGACAAGGTCCTGAATCGATAACCCCAACCAGGCACCACTACTGATCATCGGGAAAGGAAACATAATAACGCTGAGAGTCCTCGTCGAACTCCCACTTGAGCTCGTACTTGTCACCTGGAGCGAAATCACCTGGACCTGCATCTGGAGTTATAGTATCTGTGAGCCACAGGGACTCAGCAATCTCGCATCCTCGCGATCAAAACTATTTAAGCTCATAGGAATGGATAAGGCAAATATATGTGGAGCTGCAGCAAGCGACTAGCATATGTGGTGGCTACAATCGCAAAAGAGAGCGAGAAGAGAGGGCAAAGCACGGTCGGTACAAGTATGATCAAGAAGTGATCCTATAGCAACCTACGTCAAGCATAACTCCAACACCGTGTTCACTTCCCGGACTCCGCCGAGAAGAGACCATCACGGTTACACACGCGGTTGATGTATTTTAAATAAGGTCAACTTCGGGTTTTCTACAACCGGACGTTAACAAATTCCCATCTGCCCATAACCGCGGGCACGGCTTTCGAAAGTTCAATCCCTGCAGGGGAGTCCCAACTTAGCCCATGACAAGCTCTCACGGTCAACGAAGGAATAGACCTCCACCCGAGACATTCCGATCAGACTCGGTATCCCGGTACAACAAGACATTTCGACAGGGTAAAACTAAACCAGCAACACCGCCCGAATGTGCCGACAAATCCCGATAGGAGCTGCACATATCTCTTTCTCAGGGCACACTCAGATTGTCCTAGGTACGGGTAGGCCAGCCCAGAGTTGCCCCTGGTAGCCACCGGTAGCTGACAGGTGGACCAACACTCAGAGGAGCACTGGCCCGGGGGGTAAAATAATGATGACCCTTGAGTCTGCAGAACCCAAGGGAAAGAAAAGGCTAGGTGGCAAATGGTAAAACCAATGTTGGGCATTGCTGGAAGAGCTTTACTTAAGGCGAACTGTCAAGGGGTTCCCATTATAGCCCAACCGCGTAAGGGACGCAAAATCCGGGAACATAACACCGATATGACGGAAACTAGGGCGGCAAGAGTGGAACAAAACACCAGGCATAAGGCCGAGCCTTCCACCCTTTACCAAGTATATAGATGCATTAATTAAATAAGATATATTGTGATATCCCAACAATTAAACATGTTCCAACAAGGAGCAACATCTCCATGTTCCAACAAGGAACAAACTTCAATCTTCACCTGCAACTAACAATGCTATAAGAGGGGCTGAGCAAAGCGGTAACATAGCCAATCAACGGTTTGCTAGGACATGGTGGGTTAGAGGTTTGACATGGCAATTTGGGAGGCTGACAAGCAAATGGTAGGCATCGTAGCATTGGCAAAGCAAAAGAGCGAGCAAACTAGCATAGCAAAGATAGTAGTGATTTCGAGGGTATGATCATCTTGCCTGCACAGTTGTCAGAGTTGACTGGATCCTCACAAGCAAACTCAACGGGCTCCTCGGTAGCAAACTCGTCTCCCGGCTCTACCCAACCAGAAAAACAAGCAACAAGGGTCCAATCAACCACGGGCAAGACCAAGCAATATGATGAAACGACGATATACTATGCGGGATGCGATGCGGGATGCAAAATGCAAGATATGACAGGAAAAGCATGAACCTGGCATCAAGTTGGAAAACCAAGTGCGCCACTGGATATAGGGGATGAAATCGCTTGAAAACGATATAAAGATCATTGGAATCGGAGCTACGGTTTGGAAATGGCGAGCGTTTTAAGATATGACACTGGTCTGCGATTTACAGCAAGTAGGCATCTAAATGCAACGAAATGAACATGCTACAGCCACCAAACATGAAAACAAAATACAAGGCGGTGATGTACACAAGATGGTTGACAAAACACTAGCACTGAGCCATAGGCAAATTCATCCATTAAGAAGTTCAAACAAGCATGGCTAAAACGCAAATGCAAAACAGATTTCAGACTTGGTGAAATTAACACTAGTCTGAAATTTCAGATCACGATGCTCTCTTCGGAGCAGAAAAACAACATGATAGAAAACCTGAACATGACAAGTAAGAACATGGCATGGAGCTACTCAACAAGCTTAATAAAACACCCAAAGTGACCTGGGGCCAAAAGGGTTCACAAAATACTCTACCGAGCTCACGAACATAGCTCGAACACAATCAGTTTTCAGACTTAGTGAAAACTGAGACACGCTGAAATATAACTCACGAAGGCATGTAAACGAGCTCGATGCACTCACTACGGTGCAAGTCATGGCAAGGAAATCATATAACCAGCAAGAAGGCACAAAGTTCTAGCTACACATGGCAAGAACGAAGGCATAGCATGCATGGAACACTAACGGTAGCATCGGCAAAATCGCAAACAAGTTGACGATCTACCCAGATTAACAACGAAGCAAAAGTTGAGCTCGATTGAGTCAACCTAGAGCACTCCACATATGCAAACAAAGACATGGACGGATAGAGCATAATATAATTATCAAAACTCCCTTACTGATCATCCTCAAAAGAGGCACGGATCACTAGGAAACAAGCTGGACATATAGCATCACGAACTAAAATATCCCAGTCTCTGAAATCAGCAATCTCGGGTACCTCTCTTCGCAAGCTTGCACAAGACAACAAACACATCCTAAAAATGCATGGGTGGCACCACTGGAAAGAAGACAAAACGCTTAACAATTCATCCCAAAGGGGCACAGGCATATCATGTACGAATTAAACAGGGCAAAAATGACAAAAGTGCATGATGAACTAACGGATCTGCAATTTAACTCACGAAGCCTCCTTCTAACAGCATTTTGGGCATCAAGATGACCTCAAATGCAAATGATGCAATGGAATGAAATGATGTACATGTCGAGGCGAAGATTTTGATATATCATATGCCCAAACCGGATCTACGGTTACGGAGATACGAGCAGTCAAAGATAGCAAAAAAAATAAGGGGGAGAGGGAAAGTCAACCCCTAGGGTTTACTGTTCACGCGCGGATCTGGATCTGGGCTCGCCGGGGCACGGACACCGAGGATCACCGGAGAGGCGCGGGGCTCGCCGGGGAGAGGGGCTGCGGCCGGGGCTTCGGCCGGCGACGAGGGGGCGGCGAGGAGGCGGCGAAGGCGGCGGTGGTCCGGGCGGCGAGGGACTCGGCGGCGGGGACGGCGAGCGGGGGCGGCGACCACTGGCCGGAGTCGGCGAGGAGCGCGGTGGCCGGCCGGCTATGGCGCGCGGCGGCGGCGGCCGTCGCTGGAGAAGAAGGCGGCGAAGGCGGCGGGGGCGCCTGGATGGGCCGCGGGGGCCGACGCTGGGCCTCGGGCCCGCGTCGGTGGCGGCGGCGATCTGGTCCCGCGGGGACACGTGGCGGCGGCGGGTTGGATGGAGGCGGCGGGCGGACGTTGTCCGGCTCGCCCGGACACGTCCGTCGGCGGCGGATCTGGCGAGGAGATGTTTTTTTAAAAAAACTAGGGTTTGAGACGAGGGGATCCGGGATTTGGAGGAGGGGGTCTATAAATAGACATAAGTGGAGCTAGGAGAGTCCAAATGAGGTGCGGTTTTCGCCCACACGATCGTGATCGAACGCTCTAGGACATGGAGCAGAGTTTGGTGGGTTTCGGGCCAAATTTGGGGGGTTGTTGGGCTGCAACACACACGAGGCCTTTTCGGTCCCTCGGTTAACCGTTGGAGTATCAAACGAAGTCCAAATGACCCGAAACTTGACAGGCGGTCTACCGGTTGTAAACCAAGGCCGCTTGGCAAGTCTCGGTCCAATCCGGAAATTTTTAAACCCCACACACGAAAGAAGACTAGAAATGACCACCGGAGGAGAACGAAGCGCCGGAATGCAAAACGGACAACGGGGAAAAGGCTCGAATGCATGAGATGAACATGTATGCAAATGCAATGCACGTGATGACATGATAAGAGATGCACGAAAAAGAAAAACAACACACGGAGACAAAGACCCAAACCCGAGAAATAAATATAACTTAGCGCCGGAGACGGCAAGAGTTGGATACAAATATGGAAAGTATATCTGGGGCGTTACAACACTCCACCACTATGAAAAGATCTCGTCCCGAGATCTAGGACTGAAAGAACTCCGGGTACTCAGAACGGAGGTGATCCTTGCATTCCCAGGTGGCTTCACGGTCGGAATGGTGAGACCACTTAACTTTGAGAAATTTGATTGACTTGTTGCGAGTCTTGCGTTCAATCTCTTCAAGAATAGCAACTGGGTGCTCACGGTAAGAGAGATCTTCTTGGAGCTCAATGTCCTCGAAGTTGACGGTGTGGTCAGGAGTCTTGAAGCACTTTCGAAGCTGAGAGACATGGAACACGTCATGTCAGGACCCCGACTCGATGCCACATAGATCTAGCATGTAACACTTCATATCACTTTGCGGCCTCACGCACGGTATTCCACGGGTGTCGCCTTACCTTTACCCGGGACCGTTTGCGCCTTTTGGCACACGTATATGACAGTGTCGCTAGCATCCATATGATAAGGAGCCCGGGCTGACATGGCTAGTCGTAAACCCAAAGTGGCACAAACTTACAGGGACAGGCATCCATGACCCAGCATCGAACGTGTCGGTCATCAGCGAGTGAATCCAGGCTGTAGCACTGGGCTAGCAGGACTCCGGTGAACCGGGCTGTAGCGGGCTAACAGGACTCTGGTATTCATCGCGTGACATTTCCCCGAAGGGACAGACACAGGAACGAAGAAGGACACATGCCGGCCAGCCTAAGTGTTCCGGAGCAGTAGCAAGCTACCATGGCTCGGTGGAAACACTAGGAGACATTTCCCGGTAAGAGAGGCTACTGAAGATAAACGACTAGATAGTCAGATCCCACACATACCAAGCATTTCAATAACATACACACAATATGCTCGATATGTGCAAACACAACATGGCATCACAACATGACTCTATGACTCAAGTAATTTAATCAATAGGCTCCGAGGAGCGAGGTATTACAAACATGGGTCTCATGACCCAACAATCAGAGCATACAAGTCAAAGCACAAGCGGAAGCTATCATGTCTGAGTACAGACATCTATAAATGAAAAAGGCTGAGAAGCCTGACTATCTACCAGATCCTGCCGAGGGACAAGATCGTAGCTGAGGTAACAAGCTAAACGTCGAAGACCACGCGGAAATACTAGTGAGACTGAAGTCTCTCTGCAAAAACATAAAATAGGCAAACGTGAGTACAAATGTACCCAGCAAGACTTACATCAGATCTATCTACACATGCATCATTATCAACAAAGGGATGGTGGGGTTTAACTGCAGCAAGCCAGCTTTGACTCGGTGGCTATCCTGAACTACGACTGCGAGTAACTTTTGAGGTGGCGCACACGAGTCCACATATTCACCATATCAATACACCACTATGGATCCGCTCCCGTCTCCCTACGAGAACGCCATCCATAGCACTCACGCTTATCTTGCGTATTTTAGGGTATCCACTTTTACTTGTCTATGAACTGATATAAGCAACCCAGAAGTCCTTTTCCGCGGACACGGCTATTCGAATAGATGATGATAACCCTGCAGGGGTGTACTTCTTCATACATGTTTCCACCACTTAGCGTCTGCACACGACATGTGCTCGGCAGACTTCAAGCGAAAGCCGACGTGGGTGTAGACCACGACCTACCTAAACACTCAAGTCTCTAGTCCAGGTTTATCGCCTATTCGGGTTCCATCCATGAGGAGATCCGGCCGGAGTTTCGCTCACAGCCCCAAACGATGTGAACAGGGTTCCGTGACACCAAACGGGCGCCCGGTTTACCCGGCCACGTGCCTACCGCATCACAGCCCACCCCTACGGTCAGCGCTGTCCACGGCCTCCAGCATACTACAAACACCAGAAACTACTTGCAACTCCTGGACAGAGGACAAGGGTGAATAAGAAGTCGAGCGGGGTCATATTTCAGGGCCCAATGTATGGTAGTAGCTGAATCATGGATCACAAACACAGAACTCAGTTCCTGAGGACGGCTACAATGAGACAACCCACCATGTACTCCTACATGGCCTCTCACCGCTACCTTTACCAAATCGTGTTCACACACTTAGCTCACACACAGTAGGACATGTTCACACGCCTCTGATTCATCCCCGATGAATCAGACCTGACTCAACTCTAAGCAGTAGCAGGCATGACAAACAAACATGAATGAGTAGGCACAACAGGGCTCAAACAACTCCTACTCATGCTAGTGGGTTTCATCTATTTACTGTGGCAATGACAGGTCATGCAGAGGATAAAGGGGTTCAGCTACCGCAGCAAGTAACAGATGAATCGGTGTTGTCCTAATGCAGTAAAAGAGAGCAGGAGCGAGAGAGTAGGATTGTATCGGAATGAACAAGGGGGTTTTGCTTGCCTGGCACTTCTGAAGATAACATTGAGTCTTCATCAGTGTCAACGATCACATCCTCGGTATCACGTCTATCGAGAGGGGACAAATACCGGCAACACAGAAGGAAACACAATCAATGCAATGCACAATATGATGCATGATCATGACATAGCAAAATGAATGTGTTTTGGGCTAATGCATCTAGCAACAAGTTAAATGAAGTTGGTTTGAATACAAGATTCAAATTCAAACTCCATATGTGATTATTTAAATGCCCTTTAATTGATTTGTGCTAAACAGCAGCTATAAGTTGTTCTAACATGCATGAAAATGGTACAGATGGATTCCTTGAATTTTTCTGATAATTTTTCATATATAAATTATTTAATTTGGAGTTACGGTTAATTTTCTATGATTTATTGAAGTTTTAGGCATTTTCTGGAATTTTCTGATTATTTAGAATTAAAACAATTCCAGAAAATTAATTATGACATCAGCACTGCGTCATGCTTGCGTCAGCAAGTCAACAGGGCTGCCCCGGGTCAAACCTGACCAGTGGGGTCCACTGGTCAGTGACACAGGGACTAATCCCGCGTTGACCCGGGCTGGTTAGCTCTGACTAAGCCCTGGGGCCCACTGTCAGTGGCCTAGGGGGTTGGTTAGCGGGGGTAGTTAGGCCCTAATGACTGGCCACGTCGGCTCCTGCCGGAGTTTCGCCGGCGGCGACCATTAGCGCGGCGGCGAGAGTGGTTTTGGCCACTCCGGCGACCAAATGGGCCGCGGAGGGCATCTAGGAGGAGCTGGGGACGAGCCGAAGCTCCTGGTGGAGTCAGTTGCACTCGGGGCGGCCGGAATCGGTGCCGACGGCGAGCGAGGCGGCGGCCGGAGCTCGGGTGAGCTCGGAGTCGGCGTTAGGGAGCTCGGGAGGAGGAGCTGGTGGGATCTGCGTGCTCCTGGGAGGGCACCGAACGCGTTGACACACTCAGGCACGGGCTGTGGTGGCTAAAACGACGGAGGCATCATGGCCGGCGGCGATGAGCTCTCGGCTCCGGCGGAATCGAGCTAGCGGAGAGAAACAGGGGGGGGGCGAGCATAAGGGAAGGTGCAGGAGCTCACATGGGGTCGGAAGAGAAGCTCGGCGGGCTCGGGGAGGCTTCTGCGCCGGCGAATTGACGGCGGCGATCTCCGGGCACCGGAGGTGAAGACGATGATGCTCCGGTCGACTGCGGCCTCCTCTGGTCGCGTGCGTCGCGTGGGTAGCTTCACGGGGTCAGGGCGGAGCTCAGGGGCGCATAGTGGGAGCGAGGGGGTGGCTGTGGCCCCTGGTAACGGCGTCGGCGGCGATGGGCTCCGCTCGGGCGCGTGCAGGGAGGGAAGCAGAGGAGGGAACGGGGTCCAGGGGAGGAGAGGGAGGGCTGGACGGCTCCGGGCGGCTGCGTGGCGTCTCCACGCATGGATAGACTCGAAGGGGGAGGCCTCCAGCGCGAAGCAGGAGGTGGCCGAGGCCTCTCGGGCGCGCGCCACGCCTCTGTTCGTCCTCCTGGCAGAGGAGGAAGAAGACAAGGGGGAGGAGGTGGGCTGGGCCGGCCAGATGGGCTGGCCAGCTGGGCCAGTTCTGGTGGCTGCGCGGGTAAGGCCAGGTAAGTGGGCTTCTCTCTCTCTTTTTTTCTCATTTACTGTTCTGTTTTATTTTAACTCTGTTTTCTATTTTGCAGGGTTGTTTTTGATTTGTTTTAAATATCAAATCATTTTATAAAATCCTGGAAATGAATATGGGTGCTTTCTGAATTATTCCAGTGACCCTTATCAATTTCCAACATTTATTTGAGCATTTAAAATATTTATAGTATTTAAATGCCCAAAGTCAAATACAATATGATTTAATTCAAAAATCCAAAAATGACCTAAGGATATATTCATCATTTTTGGCAGAGGTTTCCACCTTAACCAGAAATCATGAACTTTTCTTAGGGGCCTTTTGGGTTTATTGAAAAGATTTTAACTTACCCTAGTTGAGTTGATTTAATGCTGGGGTTTGAACATCCCCATTTCAATTTTAGGCAAAATTTAAACATGATGCAACACATGACTAGCTAGCTCAGAGCATTACCAGAAGCTAGGGATGTGACAACTCACCCCCACTAAACAAGAATCTCGTCTCGAGATTCAAGCGTAGGGTAGGATGAAGGGGAAACGCAAACTAGTATAATCTTCACGATCCCGGTTGCACTTCAAATGAACGTTGATTTGAACACCATCTTTGTCTTGTCGTCTTGCTCTGAGAACTCCAGCTAATCATGAAAAGAAGAGGAAAGGAAAACTCTAGAAGGATCGGTCTTCTCGAAGGTCGAACAACTCAGGATTAACTCCCGGAATGAGACATAGAACCATCTCTAGGTTGAGACACGAGATACACATCAAGAGGGGTGGAAAGAAACGGATGACGAAGGTTCACTAGGTAGACAACAATTCCACACCTAAGAAGGTGGTAAACGATTGTCAACGTAGCGAGGAGTTGAGTTGCCATGATACCACAACGATACACCTTAGGGAGGGTGACTCGTAGAGATATCCCCTTAAGTCGCAAAAAGAATTACTTTTGATTCAGAGATCATTGAAACTCTTAAAACCAGCCTAAGGCAATCACAAGTGATTATTTAGAGGGGGTCGGTAGAATGGCATACTGGCGGTGCAAGCTGGGAACAAAATGCAAATGCTGGGAATGATTCTGGTAACTGGGGAAGAACCCAACAATAAAGAGTGAATTCACTGTTGGAGTGGTTATAGCATAACCGAAGAATCTGGGGCAATCCCAGCTAGTGCCGATGATAAGACGTAGCGCTTGTGCGTGCTCTCAAGAACTTAAGCATTTCCACATTCATCAAGGTTTTACCAACATCCGTGTCAAGGGTCCGGTAGCACAACTTACTACCATGATGAATGGTGATGGAGGATGCAGATGCAAAGGAAGATAACACTTTCTCAGTTTTCACCTTAGCGAGGCCAAGGAAACAAAATCTGGATGACCGACCGAGAGACATTTAGCACTCCGCTTCTAATGTTCTCCTTGACGTGCTAGTGTATCCCATTCATAGATATGGTTTGATAATTAGAACATCAAGTAAAAGGTCGGACTTCGGGAACACAATAATCATAAGGCACAACTAGGAAGTAAATCCTACGAAGTCCTTATGGGAAGGTGGCCAACTTCCTCAATCAAGATACTACAATAATAGGTCTTCCGGCTGGGTGTGTTGGCCACGACATCCACTTTACCGGTTATCGAGGGACCAATATTATAGTTCTTGGGAAATGTTCCAAACCATCATATCTGCCTGAGATTCAGATCTGGTTGGTGTCAGGATATTCCAGACTCATCGAGTCTTAGGAAGAAAAATGAAAGTTTGCAACACAAATCGACGAGATGACGTTGCGGGATTCTCGAGAGATGAACTACGATAGCAGGCTCCAAAACATGAGCTGGTTCTGCTACAAACATGTGAACACGTTGTCCCAGACAAGCATGACCACGTGGTAGTCTTATAATAAAACACTACCGAGTTCAGGAGGGGGAATCATCATTAATGACATCGAAGTCTCCACGCGTGGAAATCCAAAGAGTTCACCTTGGACAGACTCCTTTATCTTTGAACAACTCAATCAGTGGCTTGGTGTGCTAGGATATACATATAGAATGGAGGTTGCAAATCTCCAGACCACAGAATACTTCGCACGTATGCATGACTGACTTGGGATGATTCCAGAGGAAGCAAAACTAACTTTCTCAAATTCACGGCGGCATCTTTCACCAAATGCACGTGTATAAAAGGAAGTCACTCCTTTCATCAACAAATACTTCATGGGCTAGCATGAAGAAAATGCTTTCAAAAGTTTCCAACACTAGCTTAATGTCCAACAAAATTATGAAGGAGATAAGGATGTTGTCAATGGGCTCAACAACAATTCATCTGGGTTTCCTTTTAAAAGGAATTCCATAGTTAAGTGAACAAGTGATAGCATTGGTCAGGCCAAAGATGTAATGGTGTATGCTCGAGGGATCAACCACGAACAAGACAACATTACGAGCATCATTGGTATTGATTTGATTTGACGATAGCCCACACTCAAATCAAAGGATTGATAAGGCAATAGGTCCAGCAACTGATCACAGGGACCAACCGATGAAGATATCATCTTTCTTCAACACACACTACACAAGAATATCCCTTTGGAACGAACTAAGTCAGGCAAGCTTTTACCTTCCAGCTCTCCAAGTTGTTGTCTAGCTTAACCGACTAGCTCAGGGATATCCATCACAGATTCTTGGAGAAAGGGTGGTTTACAATAAACCAACTTGATCACGAGCTCAACATAGCGGTCAGGTGACAACCTGGTAGTACTTCCGAGAAGATCTTCGGAAAATCACGAACCACCGATATGTTACTAAGCTCGAGAACAATCTTGCTTTTCGGGGCAAGATGATATGATCAAGTGAGTGAGGACTTGACAAGATCCTAACTCATCAGTCGAAGGGTGCACCGAAATAAGGACTAGGTAGCACGATCAATCTTAGAATGGTGATTCAATAACCAACATACTAAGAATAAAATTATTATCCTTTAACTACCAAGCAACAGAGTTGCTAGCAGTATTGATCTCACACATCACAACTCATTTGTCGGTATTCCGGTTGCATCAACACGAGGGCCGAGGAATGACTAATGATGGTGAGAAGTATCACTGTACCAAGAGTTCATAGGATGGTGTGCAATTCCTATAACAATCTCGATATAGAATAAGGTAATACTCCAAGGTAGAACAGAACCAAAAGCTGGATTAGCAATTAGATCTGCGGAGCACAACTTCTTTGACCCAATCCTGGATATGGAAGAGGTACTGGAGTTTGTTTCTCCAAGTCATTCAGGACAGAATGGCTTGACGGACCACAAGAGTAATAGGCATCGATAAACGAACGCACGCATACTCTTGACTATCAATTGATAGACGAGGGTCAGAATGCAACTACGGAGAACAACTCAAAGGAACATATAATTTTCTGAGTTGTGGATGCATAGATTAGTATGTCGAACCAAGTTCAACATATTTCTTCCGGATAACCCATGCAGAAAGGTAGAACTGGCAGAGTCACGATTTATGAATGGAGAACTCCTCAAGAATACTCTAATTGTGATCTTTTGATCCAATAAACATCTGCCATAAGCGGTTCATAGTATTTGGAAGAAGGAAATACCACGGACCTCGAGGACTATCGCAAAGTTACTAATATCCTGAAGGAACTAGCAAACACTATCAACATGAAGTAAGTAGAGTGAATCTCGGGTTCAAAGCCCAAGGAATAGAATACCTACTACTAAGTGGCATCACGGGATGCTTTCGAGAATAAAAGCCAGAATCATCACACTGGGGATCACAAAACATTGCTAAATTACTAGGTGACTCCCTAAACACCTAGGGCCATAATAGTATCTCCAGCATATATGTCAAGGTAACGGAGTACCTCAACTCACTGATTAGTGTGGTTAATCTGGCCCATGGGAACATTGAAACAGGAAGAAAGGATTTGCAATTGCATCAGACTACTTAGAAACCTGGGATGACTCGGACAGCATAACGGCTGTAAATGCTCAGAAAAGATTTGAGACATTCACAAAAATGGTGGCATAACCACTCAGAAGCACAATATCAAGGTCTCGAGATCAATAATTAACATACAGAAGTAGTAGGAACTGAAACGAGGCTTAAGTCCAACAATCTTATAAGTCTGCGGATTAGTAACACGTGATCCTGATGGAAAGAAGAGATAGCCTAGTTCTTAATCCCCGCAGGAAAGATAAGATGACTCAGATCAGAAGGCATAAGGTATAAGGAGTAAAAAGAGCCTTACGTTCCATCCCACAATCAATTCCCTTATATAACTAAAGAATTTCTAGACTCAACTTCGACCAGTTTGGCTTGGTAATCCTACAGGCAGTCAAGCTCTGATACCAACGCTGTCAGGACCCCGACTCGATGCCACATAGATCTAGCATGTAACACTTCATATCACTTTGCGGCCTCACGCACGGTATTCCACGGGTGTCGCCTTACCTTTACCCGGGACCGTTTGCGCCTTTTGGCACACGTATATGACAGTGTCGCTAGCATCCATATGATAAGGAGCCCGGGCTGACATGGCTAGTCGTAAACCCAAAGTGGCACAAACTTACAGGGACAGGCATCCATGACCCAGCATCGAACGTGTCGGTCATCAGCGAGTGAATCCAGGCTGTAGCACTGGGCTAGCAGGACTCCGGTGAACCGGGCTGTAGCGGGCTAACAGGACTCTGGTATTCATCGCGTGACATTTCCCCGAAGGGACAGACACAGGAACGAAGAAGGACACATGCCGGCCAGCCTAAGTGTTCCGGAGCAGTAGCAAGCTACCATGGCTCGGTGGAAACACTAGGAGACATTTCCCGGTAAGAGAGGCTACTGAAGATAAACGACTAGATAGTCAGATCCCACACATACCAAGCATTTCAATAACATACACACAATATGCTCGATATGTGCAAACACAACATGGCATCACAACATGACTCTATGACTCAAGTAATTTAATCAATAGGCTCCGAGGAGCGAGGTATTACAAACATGGGTCTCATGACCCAACAATCAGAGCATACAAGTCAAAGCACAAGCGGAAGCTATCATGTCTGAGTACAGACATCTATAAATGAAAAAGGCTGAGAAGCCTGACTATCTACCAGATCCTGCCGAGGGACAAGATCGTAGCTGAGGTAACAAGCTAAACGTCGAAGACCACGCGGAAATACTAGTGAGACTGAAGTCTCTCTGCAAAAACATAAAATAGGCAAACGTGAGTACAAATGTACCCAGCAAGACTTACATCAGATCTATCTACACATGCATCATTATCAACAAAGGGATGGTGGGGTTTAACTGCAGCAAGCCAGCTTTGACTCGGTGGCTATCCTGAACTACGACTGCGAGTAACTTTTGAGGTGGCGCACACGAGTCCACATATTCACCATATCAATACACCACTATGGATCCGCTCCCGTCTCCCTACGAGAACGCCATCCATAGCACTCACGCTTATCTTGCGTATTTTAGGGTATCCACTTTTACTTGTCTATGAACTGATATAAGCAACCCAGAAGTCCTTTTCCGCGGACACGGCTATTCGAATAGATGATGATAACCCTGCAGGGGTGTACTTCTTCATACATGTTTCCACCACTTAGCGTCTGCACACGACATGTGCTCGGCAGACTTCAAGCGAAAGCCGACGTGGGTGTAGACCACGACCTACCTAAACACTCAAGTCTCTAGTCCAGGTTTATCGCCTATTCGGGTTCCATCCATGAGGAGATCCGGCCGGAGTTTCGCTCACAGCCCCAAACGATGTGAACAGGGTTCCGTGACACCAAACGGGCGCCCGGTTTACCCGGCCACGTGCCTACCGCATCACAGCCCACCCCTACGGTCAGCGCTGTCCACGGCCTCCAGCATACTACAAACACCAGAAACTACTTGCAACTCCTGGACAGAGGACAAGGGTGAATAAGAAGTCGAGCGGGGTCATATTTCAGGGCCCAATGTATGGTAGTAGCTGAATCATGGATCACAAACACAGAACTCAGTTCCTGAGGACGGCTACAATGAGACAACCCACCATGTACTCCTACATGGCCTCTCACCGCTACCTTTACCAAATCGTGTTCACACACTTAGCTCACACACAGTAGGACATGTTCACACGCCTCTGATTCATCCCCGATGAATCAGACCTGACTCAACTCTAAGCAGTAGCAGGCATGACAAACAAACATGAATGAGTAGGCACAACAGGGCTCAAACAACTCCTACTCATGCTAGTGGGTTTCATCTATTTACTGTGGCAATGACAGGTCATGCAGAGGATAAAGGGGTTCAGCTACCGCAGCAAGTAACAGATGAATCGGTGTTGTCCTAATGCAGTAAAAGAGAGCAGGAGCGAGAGAGTAGGATTGTATCGGAATGAACAAGGGGGTTTTGCTTGCCTGGCACTTCTGAAGATAACATTGAGTCTTCATCAGTGTCAACGATCACATCCTCGGTATCACGTCTATCGAGAGGGGACAAATACCGGCAACACAGAAGGAAACACAATCAATGCAATGCACAATATGATGCATGATCATGACATAGCAAAATGAATGTGTTTTGGGCTAATGCATCTAGCAACAAGTTAAATGAAGTTGGTTTGAATACAAGATTCAAATTCAAACTCCATATGTGATTATTTAAATGCCCTTTAATTGATTTGTGCTAAACAGCAGCTATAAGTTGTTCTAACATGCATGAAAATGGTACAGATGGATTCCTTGAATTTTTCTGATAATTTTTCATATATAAATTATTTAATTTGGAGTTACGGTTAATTTTCTATGATTTATTGAAGTTTTAGGCATTTTCTGGAATTTTCTGATTATTTAGAATTAAAACAATTCCAGAAAATTAATTATGACATCAGCACTGCGTCATGCTTGCGTCAGCAAGTCAACAGGGCTGCCCCGGGTCAAACCTGACCAGTGGGGTCCACTGGTCAGTGACACAGGGACTAATCCCGCGTTGACCCGGGCTGGTTAGCTCTGACTAAGCCCTGGGGCCCACTGTCAGTGGCCTAGGGGGTTGGTTAGCGGGGTAGTTAGGCCCTAATGACTGGCCACGTCGGCTCCTGCCGGAGTTTCGCCGGCGGCGACCATTAGCGCGGCGGCGAGAGTGGTTTTGGCCACTCCGGCGACCAAATGGGCCGCGGAGGGCATCTAGGAGGAGCTGGGGACGAGCCGAAGCTCCTGGTGGAGTCAGTTGCACTCGGGGCGGCCGGAATCGGTGCCGACGGCGAGCGAGGTGGCGGCCGGAGCTCGGGTGAGCTCGGAGTCGGTGTTAGGGAGCTCGGGAGGAGGAGCTGGTGGGATCTGCGTGCTCCTGGGAGGGCACCGAACGCGTTGACACACTCAGGCACGGGCTGTGGTGGCTAAAACGACGGAGGCATCATGGCCGGCGGCGATGAGCTCTCGGCTCCGGCGGAATCGAGCTAGCGGAGAGAAACAGGGGGGGGGGCAAGCATAAGGGAAGGTGCAGGAGCTCACATGGGGTCGGAAGAGAAGCTCGGCGGGCTCGGGGAGGCTTCTGCGCCGGCGAATTGACGGCGGCGATCTCCGGGCACCGGAGGTGAAGACGATGATGCTCCGGTCGACTGCGGCCTCCTCTGGTCGCCTGCGTCGCGTGGGTAGCTTCACGGGGTCAGGGCGGAGCTCAGGGGCGCATAGTGGGAGCGAGGGGGTGGCTGTGGCCCCGGTAACAGCGTCGGCGGCGATGGGCTCCGCTCGGGCGCGTGCAGAGAGGGAAGCAGAGGAAGGAACGGGGTCCATGGGAGGAGAGGGAGGGCTGGACGGCTGCGGGCGGCTGCGTGGCGTCTCCACGCATGGATAGACTCGAAGGGGGAGGCCTCCAGCGCGAAGCAGGAGGTGGCCGAGGCCTCTCGGGCGCGCGCCACGCCTCTGTTCGTCCTCCTGGCAGAGGAGGAAGAAGACAAGGGGGAGGAGGTGGGCAGGGCCGGCCAGATGGGCTGGCCAGCTGGGCCAGTTCTGGTGGCTGCGCGGGTAAGGCCAGGTAAGTGGGCTTCTCTCTCTCTTTTTTTCTCATTTACTGTTCTGTTTTATTTTAACTCTGTTTTCTATTTTGCAGGGTTGTTTTTGATTTGTTTTAAATATCAAATCATTTTATAAAATCCTGGAAATGAATATGGGTGCTTTCTGAATTATTCCAGTGACCCTTATCAATTTCCAACATTTATTTGAGCATTTAAAATATTTATAGTATTTAAATGCCCAAAGTCAAATACAATATGATTTAATTCAAAAATCCAAAAATGACCTAAGGATATATTCATCATTTTTGGCAGAGGTTTCCACCTTAACCAGAAATCATGAACTTTTCTTAGGGGCCTTTTGGGTTTATTGAAAAGATTTTAACTTACCCTAGTTGAGTTGATTTAATGCTGGGGTTTGAACATCCCCATTTCAATTTTAGGCAAAATTTAAACATGATGCAACACATGACTAGCTAGCTCAGAGCATTACCAGAAGCTAGGGATGTGACACGTCATGAACATTTGCAAAGTTTGAAGGAAGCTCGAGTTGATAGGCGAGGTCGCCTCTCTTGTTGACAATCTTGAAAGGTCCCACGTATCTAGGGGCAAGCTTCCCTTTGATACCGAAGCGACGAGTACCTTTCATAGGAGAGACGCGGAGGTAAACATGATCTCCAATCTCGAAAGCCAGATCACGGTGCTTACTATCATAGTAGCACTTCTGGCGGGATTGAGCTGCTTTGAGGTTATCACGAATGACTTTGCACATTTCCTCTGCTTCTGTGATTAAGTCATTACCCAGCAGCTGACGTTCACCGGTTTCAGACCAGTTGAGAGGGGTACGGCACTTCCTGCCATATAGAATTTCAAAGGGGGCCTTGCCCGAACTTGCTTGAAAGCTGTTGTTGTAAGAGAATTCAGCATAAGGAAGACAATCCTCCCACTTCATGCCGAAAGAAATCACACAAGCCCTGAGCATGTCTTCAAGAATCTGATTGACACGCTCGACTTGACCGCTCGTTTGAGGATGGAAAGCTGTGCTGAAGCGGATGTTTGTGCCCATGGCCTTCTGAAAAGAATCCCAAAACTTGGAGGTAAAGATGTTGCCACGGTCTGAAGATATCACTTGAGGAATACCGTGCAGAGAGACAATGCGAGAGGTATAGAGTTCCGCCAATTGAGCTGCAGTGATCGACTCTTTGATAGGCAGAAAGTGAGCCACTTTGGTGAGCTTGTCGATGACAACAAATATAGCATCATTGCCACGCTTGGACTTTGGAAACCCAGTCACGAAGTCCATTTCAATGTGGTCAAACTTCCATTCTGGAATGGCAAGAGGTTGGAGGAGACCTGCTGGCCTTTGGTGTTCTGCCTTCACTCTTCTGCAGACATCACACTCGTTCACGAATTGAGCGATCTCGCGCTTCATTCGAGTCCACCAATAAGTTTGCTTGAGATCCTGATACATCTTCGTACTACCAGGGTGGATGGAGAGGAGAGAGTTGTGAGCCTCGTTCATGATGACCTTACGAAGTTCACCTTTGGTCACAACAATTCGATCCTCGAAGAAGAGAGTGTCCTTGTCATCAAGTCGGTAGCACTTGTACTTGGACTGACTCTTTGCAATACCAATCTTCACCTTTTTCACCATAGCATCAAGAAGTTGGGCTTGGTGAATCTAGTCTTCTAAGGTAGGAGAGACTTGAAGGTTGGCGAGGAAACCTTGAGGAACAACTTGCAGATTAAGTTTGCGGAAAGCTTCACAAAGCTCGGGTTGATAAGGCTTGAGAATCAGACTGTTGCAATATGCTTTTCTGCTCAAAGCGTCAGCAATCACATTAGCCTTGCCTGGAGTATACTCGATACTCGGATTGTACTCTTGAATCATTTCGACCCATCGAGTCTGCCTGAGGTTGAGATTAGGCTGAGTGAAGATGTACTTGAGACTCTTGTGATCAGTGAAAATATCCACTTTCCTTCCCAAAAGAAGATGTCTCCAAGTCAACAAAGCATGCACAACTGCCGCCAACTCGAGATCATGAGTGGGGTAGTTCTTCTCATTAGGTTTCAACTGGCGAGAGGTGTAAGCGACAACTTTCTTCTCTTGCATCAGTACAACACCAAGACCTTGGAGAGAGGCATCACAAAAGACCTCGTACGGCTTGGTTTCATCAGGCGGAGTCAGAACTGGAGCAGTGATCAATTTCTCTTTCAAAGCGTTGAAAGCCATATCACACTCCGGAGACCAAACGTACTTGACGTGCTTCTGAAGAAGATTTGAGAGAGGCTTGGCGATCTTAGAAAAGTTTTCAACGAATCTTCTGCAATAGCTTGCGAGACCGAGGAAACTGCGGAGTTGCTTCACGTTCTGAGGAGGTTCCCAATTCACAATTGCAGACACCTTCTCAGGATTCACGGAAATGCCCTTGGCAGAGATGATATGACCAAGATAAAGAACCTCATCGAGCCAAAATTCACACTTGGAGAACTTGGCGTAGAACTGATGTTCTCTGAGCTTGTCAAGAACCAAACGCAAGTGCTTAGCATGATCTTCCTTGTTCTTCGAGAAAACCAGAATGTCGTCGAGATAGACCAAAACGAATTCATTGGTGTAGGGGTTGAAGATGAAGTTCATCATGCGAGAGAACGTCGGAGGAGCGTTTGCGAGGCCAAAAGACATGACGGTGTATTCATATGAACCAAAGCTTGTTCTGAACGCCGTCTTGGGAATATCTTGCTCACGAATACGAATCTGATGATAACCCATACGGAGATCAAGCTTGGAGAATACTTGAGCACCCTTGAGTTGTTCGAACAGCTCATTGATGTTGGGAAGTGGGTATTTGTTCTTGATGGTCTTCTTGTTTACTGGACGGTAATCAACACAAAGTCGACTCGATCCATCCTTCTTCTTCACAAAAAGAACACCACAACCCCACGGAGAAGTACTAGGCCGAATGAGACCCAATCTTTCTTGCTCATCGAGTTGTTTCTTCAGCTCCTTCAACTCTTCAGGTCCGAGCTTGTAAGGACGTTTGCACACAGGTTCCGTGCCAGGCTCAAGTTCAATAACGAATTCAACTGGCCGGTGCGGAGGCATTCCTGGGAGCTCTTCTGGAAAGACGTCTTGATACTCACAAACAACCGGAATCTGCGAAATAGCATCCAATTCACCCTTCTCATTGAGAGAAAACAACCGGATGGTATTATCCCGAGCGGCAAAGACAATGACATCCTCAGACGAATGAGTCAGTTGAATCTGCCTGGCTGCACAATCAAGCTGAGCTTTATGCTTAGAGAGCCAGTCCATCCCGAGAATAAGATCGATATCCGAGTTGCCAAGAACCGTAGGAGAAGCCAAGAACTTGTAGTCACCCAGAGTGATAGAAACATCCGGAACGATGGAGTTAGCCTGCATGCGCTTACCGGGAGAGACAACTTCTAAAGGACTAGGTAAAACTTGTGAGACCAATTCATGCCTATTTGTAAACGGTCTCGAGATGAAGCAATGCGATGCACCAGTGTCAAAAAGAACTTTTGCAGGAATATCATTAACAGGAAGGTTACCCATGATCACATCTGACGAGTCCTCTGCCTGAGCTGCATTCATCAAGTTGACCTTGGCGGACTTGGGGTTATGCTTGACCACAGCTGTACTTGCCGATCTGACAGGAGGAGGAGGAGGAAGACGCCTCTGGTTGGTACACTTGTTGGCATAGTGACCCTTCTGTTGGCACTTGTTGCACGTGACCTCTGAAAGCGGACGGTGATACGGAGCACTCGATCTTGGCGCTTGAGACGAAGACTTGTTCTGAAAGCCTGGGTTGGGTGGGTGGGAGAAACCACTGCCACCTTTGCTCTTCTGCTGATACGGCTGACGGAACGGAGGAGGAGGAAGCCAATACTTCTGCTGCTTGACCACTTGAGTAGAGGAAGACGGAGTAACATCTCTGGCACGCTTCCTGGAAGCATCACACCTCATCTGAGCAGCCTCTTGCTTCAGTGCCATGTTGTAGAACTCATCGTATCTCAACGGCTCAAAGAGGACAAGAGCGAGCTGAATTTCCTCACGAAGACCACCCCTGAACTGATAGATCATGCTCTTCTCATCAGGAACATCCTGCTTGGCAAAACGGGCGAGCTTCTGGAACAACTTGTTGTAGTCATAGACAGACAAAGAGCCTTGCTTCAGATTGCGGAATTCCTGACGCTTACTCTCAACCACACTTTGAGGGATGTGATGAGCGCGGAAATCTTGACGAAAATCATTCCAAGTGATAACACGTCCACCTCTGGAATCCTTGTACTGCTGGAACCACTCTGCAGCCTGATCTTTGAGCTGGAAAGAAGCGAACTTGACGAAATCTTCAGGCCTGACGTTGCTGCATTCAAAATGCTTGCCCAGATCCACTAGCCAATCGTCAGCATCGGTAGCCTCAACACAACCGCTGAACGTCTTTGGGCCATTAGCAAGGAACTGGTTCAGTGTAGCAAAGTGGTGCTGATTATGGCCTTGATTCCCTTGACTGCCTTGATTGCGCTCTTGGAGAATTTGCATGATCAACTGTGTGTTTGCATTAGTAGCGGCCATCACAGCTTGCCATGCTTCCGGAGGAGGCGGAGGTGGAGGCGGATCAGGATTCGGAGTCGTGCACGTTGGAGGAGCCATCCTGAACAGGTTGACCACCATTAGCACACTGATAGACAACAATATAGAAGCTGAATCCAACGGAATGAAAATTGCAACATATAGTCTTCACATCCGAACAGAATGAACGAATGCATTTCTCTTGAAGTGGTCACATATCCATAAATTGAGAAGCCACGAAGAATTAAGGTAGAGAAATAAATCAACAAGGTACGGATCAAGAACGAATAATCGGTAAGAAATCCCAATCTCAAACCAATATCCGTGGAAGAAGAACTAGAGCTACTAGAATTCCCACCTACGAAATTCCCGAACCTTTCTAGTTATGCAATCAGGTGTTGGGGATACAGGGGAAGCACAATATCTCACCCAAACTAGCAAATCCTACATCCAGCTGTATCCATCCTTCAACACATAACCAGGAAATCTTCGGAAACCATCTACCTCAACCTTCGAAAAGCATCCGTTATACAAGTTATGGCGATACTCCCGAACTCCCGCCCCAGTACTGGGTGGCGTCGAGGTTATCTCACCAACAAACTGCATAAAAGAGATTTTCGATGTCGGCGAACATATCTCAAGTATACCAGAATTGCAACGATGAAATTGTGACGACAACACCTCGGAGCTCAACTCCCCGGGACACTGCCACAACCCCTAAAGACAGGAGGCACCAAGAACAATGTTCTCATCACAAAACCATCGGAACAAAACCAAGATACTCGCGTGATCCTAAAAAAAATTTTAGTGAAATTTGAGAAGAGAAGAGTCAAAACTCTACGTCAGGATGCCTTACCAGAGCGATGAGGAGACTGGGAAGTAAAAGAATTCCTAAGCTCTCCGATATACAATTCCTAAGGACTCAAAACATTTTTCTAGACACAACTCGGCTGCTAAAAACGATCAAGCAATGGGGGCTCCTAAGGTCGGGGATGGCTCTGATTACCAACTTGTAACGCCCTCGATGCGGCTATAGCTCCCACGTGTCGAGGCACGACTTAGAGGCATAACCGCATTGAAAGCAATGTCGCAAGTCAGGCAATCATTACAACATCCCATGTAAAATATAATAAAAGGGGGAGATAGCATAGTTGGCTTACACTCACCACGTCACATCAGAGTACATAAATAACATCCATCAAACAAACACTCATGGCCCGACTACGGCGCCAAAATAGAAAAGAACCCAACATGCGACAAGGTCCTGAATCGATAACCCCAACCAGGCACCACTACTGATCATCGGGAAAGGAAACATAATAACGCTGAGAGTCCTCGTCGAACTCCCACTTGAGCTCGTACTCGTCACCTGGAGCGAAATCACCTGGACCTGCATCTGGAGTTATAGTATCTGTGAGCCACAGGGACTCAGCAATCTCGCATCCTCGCGATCAAAACTATTTAAGCTCATAGGAATGGATAAGGCAAATATATGTGGAGCTGCAGCAAGCGACTAGCATATGTGGTGGCTACAATCGCAAAAGAGAGCGAGAAGAGAGGGCAAAGCACGGTCGGTACAAGTATGATCAAGAAGTGATCCTATAGCAACCTACGTCAAGCATAACTCCAACACCGTGTTCACTTCCCGGACTCCGCCGAGAAGAGACCATCACGGTTACACACGCGGTTGATGTATTTTAAATAAGGTCAACTTCGGGTTTTCTACAACCGGACGTTAACAAATTCCCATCTGCCCATAACCGCGGGCACGGCTTTCGAAAGTTCAATCCCTGCAGGGGAGTCCCAACTTAGCCCATGACAAGCTCTCACGGTCAACGAAGGAATAGACCTCCACCCGAGACATTCCGATCAGACTCGGTATCCCGGTACAACAAGACATTTCGACAGGGTAAAACTAAACCAGCAACACCGCCCGAATGTGCCGACAAATCCCGATAGGAGCTGCACATATCTCTTTCTCAGGGCACACTCAGATTGTCCTAGGTACGGGTAGGCCAGCCCAGAGTTGCCCCTGGTAGCCACCGGTAGCTGACAGGTGGACCAACACTCAGAGGAGCACTGGCCCGGGGGGTAAAATAATGATGACCCTTGAGTCTGCAGAACCCAAGGGAAAGAAAAGGCTAGGTGGCAAATGGTAAAACCAATGTTGGGCATTGCTGGAAGAGCTTTACTTAAGGCGAACTGTCAAGGGGTTCCCATTATAGCCCAACCGCGTAAGGGACGCAAAATCCGGGAACATAACACCGATATGACGGAAACTAGGGCGGCAAGAGTGGAACAAAACACCAGGCATAAGGCCGAGCCTTCCACCCTTTACCAAGTATATAGATGCATTAATTAAATAAGATATATTGTGATATCCCAACAAGTAAACATGTTCCAACAAGGAACAACATCTCCATGCTCCAACAAGGAACAAACTTCAATCTTCACCTGCAACTAACAATGCTATAAGAGGGGCTGAGCAAAGCGGTAACATAGCCAATCAACGGTTTGCTAGGACATGGTGGGTTAGAGGTTTGACATGGCAATTTGGGACTCTGACAAGCAAATGGTAGGCATCGTAGCATTGGCAAAGCAAAAGAGCGAGCAAACTAGCATAGCAAAGATAGTAGTGATTTCGAGGGTATGATCATCTTGCCTGCACAGTTGTCAGAGTTGACTGGATCCTCACAAGCAAACTCAATGGGCTCCTCGGTAGCGAACTCGTCTCCCGGCTCTACCCAACAAGAAAAACAAGCAACAAGGGTCCAATCAACCACAGGCAAGACCAAGCAATATGATGAAACGACGATATACTATGCGGGATGCGATGCGGGATGCGAAATGCAAGATATGACAGGAAAAGCATGAACCTGGCATCAACTTGGAAAACCAAGTGTGCCACTGGATAGAGGGGATGAAATCGCTTGAAAACGATATAAAGATCATTGGAATCGGAGCTACGGTTTGGAAATGGCGAGCGTTTTAAGATATGACACCGGTCTGCGATTTACAGCAAGTAGGCATCTAAATGCAACGAAATGAACATGCTACAGCCACCAAACATGAAAACAAAATACATGGCGGTGATGTACACAAGATGGTTGACAAAACACTAGCACTGAGCCATAGGCAAATTCATCCATTAAGAAGTTCAAACAAGCATGGCTAAAACGCAAATGCAAAACAGATTTCAGACTTAGTGAAATTAACACTAGTCTGAAATTTCAGATCACGATGCTCTCTTCGGAGCAGCAAAACAACATGATAGGAAACCTGAACATGACAAGTAAGAACATGGCATGGAGCTACTCAACAAGCTTAATAAAACACCCAAAGTGACCTGGGACCAAAAGGGTTCACAAAATACTCTACCGAGCTCACGAACATAGCTCGAACACAATCAGTTTTCAGACTTAGTGAAAACTGAGACATGCTGAAATTATAACTCACGAAGGCATGTAAACGAGCTCGATGCACTCACTACGGTGCAAGTCATGGCAAGGAAAGCATATAACCAGCAAGAAGGCACAAAGTGATAGCTACACATGGCAAGAACGAAGGCATAGCATGCATGGAACACTAACGGTAGCATCGGCAAAATCGCAAACAAGTTGACGATCTACCCAGATTAACAACGAAGCAAAAGTTGAGCTCGATTGAGTCAACCTAGAGCACTCCACATATGCAAACAAAGACATGTATGGATAGAGCATAACATAATTATCAAAACTCCCTTACTGATCATCCTCAAAAGAGGCACGGATCACTAGGAAACAAGCTGGACATATAGCATCACGAACTAAAATATCCCAGACAGTGAAAATCACTAAGTCTCTGAAATCAGCAATCTCAGGTACCTCTCTTCGCAAGCTTGCACAAGACAACACACACATCCTAAAAATGCATGGGTGGCACCACTGGAAAGAAGACAAAACGCTTAACAATTCACCCCAAAGGGGCACAGGCATATCATGTACGAATTAAACATGGCAAAAATGACAAAAGTGCATGATGAACTAACGGATCTGCAATTTAACTCACGAAGCCTCCTTCTAACAGCATTTTGGGCTTCAAGATGACCTCAAATGCAAATGATGCAATGGAATGAAATGATGTACATGTCGAGGCGAAGATTTTGATATATCATATGCCCAAAATGGAGCTACGGTTATGGAGATACGAGCAGTCAAAGATAGCAAAAAAAATAAGGGGAGAGGGAAAGTCAACCCCTAGGGTTTACTGTTCACGCGCGG
This sequence comes from Triticum aestivum, assembly GCF_018294505.1. Taxonomy (NCBI): domain Eukaryota; kingdom Viridiplantae; phylum Streptophyta; class Magnoliopsida; order Poales; family Poaceae; genus Triticum; species Triticum aestivum. The sequence goes on from NC_057813.1 coordinate 295,451,050, forward strand.
ATCTGGATCTGGGCTCGCCGGGGCACGGACACCGAGGATCACCGGAGCGGCGCGGGGCTCGCCGCAGAGAGGGGCTGCGGCCGGGGCTTCGGCCGGCGACGAGGGGGCGGCGAGGAGGCGGCGAAGGCGGCGGTGGTCCGGGCGGCGAGGGACTCGGCGGCGGGGACGGCGAGCGGGGGCGGCGACCACCAGCCGGAGTCGGCGAGGAGCGCGGTGGCCGGCCGGCTATGGCGCGCGGCGGCGGCGGCCGTCGCTGGAGAAGAAGGCGGCGAAGGCGGCGGGGGCGCCTGGATGGGCTGCGGGGGCCGGTGCTGGGCCTCGGGCCCGCGTCGGTGGCGGCGGCGATCTGGTCCCGCGGGGACACGTGGCGGCGGCGGGTTGGATGGCGGCGGCGGGCGGACGTTGTCCGGCTCACCCGGACACGTCCGTCGGCGGCGGATCTGGCGAGGAGATGTTTTTTTTAAACTAGGGTTTGAGACGAGGGGATCCGGGATTTGGAGGAGGGGGTCTATAAATAGACATAAGTGGAGCTAGGAGAGTCCAAATGAGGTGCGGTTTTCGCCCACACGATCGTGATCGAACGCTCTAGGACATGGAGCAGAGTTTGGTGGGTTTTGGGCCAAATTTGGGGGGTTGTTGGGCTGCAACACACACGAGGCCTTTTCGGTCCCTCGGTTAACCGTTGGAGTATCAAACGAAGTCCAAATGACCCGAAACTTGACAGGCAGTCTACCGGTAGTAAACCAAGGCCGCTTGGCAAGTCTCGGTCCAATCCGGAAATGTTTAAACCCCACACACGAAAGAAGACTAGAAATGACCACCGGAGGAGAACGAAGCGCCGGAATGCAAAACGGACAACGGGGAAAAGGCTCGAATGCATGAGATGAACATGTATGCAAATGCAATGCACGTGATGACATGATAAGAGATGCACAAAAAAGAAAAACATCACACGGAGACAAAGACCCAAACCCGAGAAATAAATATAACTTAGCGCCGGAGATGACAAGAGTTGGATACAAATATGGTAAGTATATCTGGGGCGTTACACCAGGAGAGGTGGTGGCGCCACCCCTGGGGCAGCCGCCCCTCCCGGCTTGGGGGGCAAGTTTCCTAGGGTGTGGGGGCGCCCAAACCCATCTAGGGTTTCCCCTGTGGCCGCCGCCCCTCCCCTAAGGAACCCTAGGGCGCCTCCCCCTGCTCCCTTCACCCTTTATATAGTGAGGGAGAGAGAGGGCAGCCACACCCTTCCCCTGGCGCAGCCCTCTCCTTCCTCCAACACCTCCTCCTCCTCCGTAGTGCTTGGCGAAGCCCTGCCGGAGAACCACAAGCTCCATCACCACCATGGCATTGTGCTGTCCGAGTTCTCCCTCAACTTCTCCTCTCCCCTTGCTAGATCAAGAAGGAGGAGACTTCCCGGGGCTGTACGTGTGTTGAAATCGGAGGCACCGTTGTTCGGTGCTTAGATCGGATTCGGCAGCGATCTGAATCGCTTTGTGAACGACTCCACCGACCGCGTTCTTGTAATGCTTCCGCTTAGCGATCTTCAAGGGTATGAAGATGCACTCCCTCTCTCTCTTGTTGCTAGTCTCTCCATAGATTGATCTGGGTGATGCGTAGAAAATTTTGAATTTCTGCTACGTTCCCCAACACCCGGTAGTTGAGAGGATTTCATCCGCGAAAACCGGTTTGAATGAAGCTTTTACGAGTCTACTGAGAGGCTTTGAGGTACGCAAAAAGTGTATCTTTGATGTTTCCGCACATGCTAAGTGTGCTCTATATAGATAGTAGCCCCTGAGACTCTGGTTGCCATCAACGTGGCGGACAGAGGATCATAATCTCTATTAATAATCGCGCTGCTTTATGTGCAGGTGGCTGAGGGTTCGGCAGCCGACCGATCTGCTGATGTTGCCGAACTAAAGTGGCAGCTAGACGTGGCTTATGCCGACATCACGCTTGTTAACAAGCGGCTGGACGAGGCCCAGGGTATGTATATTCGGCTTGTCAGCAAATCTTTTAAGAAGAGCATGATTCTAGTATCTATAATATGATGTTACTGCATATGGAGCTGCTGCCGTGGAGACCCTTCGGGTGGAGCTTGCCCGAGCCAAGGAGCAATCCCGGATAAGTGATGCGGCCGCTCTGAAGACGGTCGAGGAGTTAAGAGCCGAACAGGCTACTCATCACCGGAGCGAAGAAAAGATAGCTCAGATGGCTACTGAGCTGGAAGATGTTGCCAACCGCCGCGAGCTCCTTGAAAAGCAAAATCAAGCAAAAGCAGCTGACCAGAAGATGGCCCTAGAGGCAGCCAAGGAAACCCGCTCTGAAATGAGGGGGATGAGGGAGTAGCTTCATGAAGCCGGAGATATCGTGGATGGAAAGCCCTATCTGTTGCGGATGAAATTCGGAGATCCGAAGTATGCCCCTCTGGATCAATTGTGGAGTCCGGCAGACGCATATGCGGACCTGGCAAAGAGTGTTGCTGATGCATCCAAGGTTTACAAAGATCGGAAGGACCATAAGGCTGAGAGGTTATTCTGGTCGCAGTTCAGTGCCCCGACGTGTCCGCTGCCATTAAATGAAAAGATGGCCGCATGGGCCGAACTCCACAGGTTGTTCGGGCTTGCTATGAGGTCTGTCGTGGATCATCTTTGGCCACAAGGGCCATGTTCAGACAGCTATTTTGGATTATTGCAACAATTCCTTGGTGGTGTGTTGCATATCGACGTTGTGAAGAGGTCAGCGTGCATAGAGGGGGCGCGGATGGCTCTTGCCCATGTTAAAACGTACTGGGCTAGGATGGAAGCCACCACTGTTGCAACCCGAAGCGCGGCAAACGTCAGGACCCGGTCGAGCACTATTTCAAAGAAGTCTTAGAAGGCGCCCGTTTAATAGAGGCTCAGTGCTCGAAGAGTGCCATGTTCGAATGACATGTATCGCGATTGTAAAGACAATGCTATTTTTATTATAAAGGCTGTTTTTTATACTTTTCCCCGAAAGTATTATAATGCCTCGTGTGCGACCGTTTATGTATATATATATATATATATATCCTGAAAGTTTGCAGTCGTCGGCTTCAGTCCCCATGCACATAATGCGGGGGTGTTCGATAAAACGCGTAGTCACATTTGATCCAACGTATTGGTCCATTAAGGAGGTGATAGCGCGGCGAACCAGGCAATCAGACTATATAGATTTAACACTTTCACTTAGCCATAGGAGTTCGACGGTGGGGCTACTATATAGCCCCTGGTACTTTCGCATTCAGCCGGATATGGTGTGCGTATGTACGTGACTGGGAAACCGGTCCTTCGTTAATGCGGAGGAATCGTGAAGATTTCGTTGGGTCATTGAGTGGTTGACCAGTCTCGCGCTGTGTCATGACAGTCAGCTTTCGGCTTTCTCTACTGAGGAGCTCGTCCGGGTGAACCGGTGCACAATCGCAGTAGTTCTCCCGATGCCGCCTTAGCCGATAGAACGGAATGTAAGGTAGCAAAACACGGGAGCCGGGTAAACCCAACATTTGACCAAAGACATGATTCGGAGCTGATGCATATAAGGCCAAACTCGCGACGCCAAACACTCCCTAAGGTATTCGGACTCTATAATGTATGTTGGGCTGAATAACGCCCTTAACAATGAGCCTTGAGTTTCCAGGTATGAGCAGTAGTCTGGTGCGACAGAAATGCCGAAAACGCCAGTATGCCTCCCGGTTGTATAAAATTATCGGAGGGGAAGAAGCAACAGGAGATGTTAAAAATGTTTACGCAGGGTCTTAATCTAAAGCAAAACCTTTGTGCGGGGCCCTGTTGCACATCTGCGCCTTTATCTCCATTGTGCCATATCCTGGAAGGGTGTAGCACGATGATCATCTGTAAAAGAAAAAACCCAGGTGAAAGACTTCGTGCGAGGTGTTCGTTAATCTGAATGAATCATGAGAATGCAATATGCTATTTTTATTGATAGGGTCGAGCCTAACTACGGGCTCTTTTTGCGAGCAGCCCCTAGCATCTTTTGTGGGGAAATCCCAACTAGGCTGTTACATTAGGTGGAGTGCCGGACTCGTCTAACCGTGTCCGTGGTCTTGACGACCGGCCATTAGTCCTAGTTGGAGGGACCGCTTAGTATTCGGCTGCTAGAGCCGCCACATATTCTTCCGCGCATAAGGAACGCTCCGTGTTTCCGCTAACTGTGATGATGTCGGGTGGATCGGGCATCTTAAGTTTGAGGTACGTGTAATGCGGTACTGCGTTAAAACGAGCGACGACCATTCGTCCGAGTAGTGTGTGATAGCCGCTCCGGAATGGAGCGATGTCGAAGGTTAATTCCTCACTTCTGAAGTTGTCGGGGGAACCAAATACAACCTCTAGTACTAGAGAGCCCGTACAGTGGGCCTCCATGCCTAGTATTACTCCTTTAAAGGTAGTGTTACTAAGGCTGATCCTTGAAGGGTCTATCCCCATTTTGCGGACAATGTCCTGATATATCAGGTTGAGACTACTGCCACTGTCCATGAGGACTCGTGTGAGATGGTATCCGTCAATTATTGGGTCGAGCACCAAGGCGGCCGATCCTCCATGCCGGACACTAGTTGGATGGTCCCTGCGATCGAAGGTGATTGGGCAGGCCGACCAGGGATTAAATGTGGGGGCAATGGGCTCAACAGTGTATACGTCTCTGATTGCGCGTTTGCGCGCTCTCTTTGGAATGTGAGTTATGTAAATCATATTTACTGTTTTGACTTCTGGTGGGAATTTTTTCTGTCCTCCGGTGTTCGGCTGACGAGGCTCATCCTCGTCCTTGCTTGGCGTCTCCCTCCCCTTTTGTTCGGCGTTCAGCTTTCCGGCCTATTTGAAAACCCAACACTCTCTGTGGGTGTGGTTTGCAGGCTTTTTGGGGGGTGCCGTGAATCTGACACAATTTGTCTAGAATCTTGTTCAGGCAGGACAGTCCATCTCTGCTGCCTTTAAAAGGCTTATTCCGTTGACCAGGTCGAGAGCCCTTGAATCCGACATTGACTGTCATACTCTCTGGGCTGATAGTATTGTTTCGACGCTGGTTTTTGTTGTGTCGCTGCTTCCCGTTGTCGTCCCTGACTTCGGATGTGCTTGGGTCGCTAGTGCCGCTACGGGCCAGCCAGTTGTCCTCGCCCACGCAAAAGCGGGTCATAAGGCTTGTTAAGGCTGCCATCGTCCTCGACTTTTCTTGGCCAAGGTGTCTGGTAAGCCATTCTTCCCGGATACTGTGTTTGAAGGCCGCTAAAGCCTCGGCGTCCGGGTAGTCGACTATTTGGTTTTTCTTAGTAAGAAACCTGTTCTAGAGCTTTCGGGCTAACTCTCTGGGCTGTTGAATTATATGACTTAGGTCGTCAGCGTCCGGAGGCCGGACATAAGTCCCTTGAAAATTGGCCCTGAAAGCGTCCTCGAGCTCTTCCCAACTTCCAATTGAGTTTTCGGGAAGGCTTTTCAACCAGTGCCCAGCTGGTACCTTTAATTTGAGGGGTAGATATTTGATGGCGTGGAGATCGTCTCCGCGAGCCATATGGATATGAAGGATAAAGTCCTCGATCCAGACCCCAGGGTTTGTAGTTCTGCCGTATGCCTCTATATTCACGGGTTTAAATCCTTCCGGAAATTCATCATCCAGCACCTCATCGGTGAAGCACAGGGGGTGTGCAGCACCCCTGTATCTGGTTGTGTCGTGGCATGCTGTCAACTGCTGTTGTGTTCGGTTCTGATTCCAGGCTGGTATTCGAACGATGTGATCGTTTCGGTAGTTCTGATCCTGTGCTAGAGCGCGCTTCCTAGATCCGTAGATGGATCTGGCCATACTGGACTTTCTGTCTAGGAGCTCACGTAAATCGTGTGTTGACTTGTGGGCGGCATCATTAGCCGTCTTGTCACGGCCACGGGGCGGTCGGTCTAGTTGATCGGTTGTTTTCGGTTGGGTGGGCTCTACGGCCTCGTCGTCAAATTCGGGCAGCAGCTTGCGCTTTGGATAGCTCTTTGTGTGGCGATCATCGCCGTATTTTTCTGCAGTGCCGAGCACTTTGTTCCTCCTGTGGTTGAGTGTATCCTGCACGGCCATAAGCCTTTGCTTCTGCTTCTTTAGGCTCCTTGCGGTGGTGATAAGCCTTCTATGGAGATTCTCTTGTTCCAAGAGTTTTTCTGGGATGATGAGTGCATCATCGTCCGGGCTGTTGTCCTCTCCGGAGACAGGTTGTTGAATTTTACCCTCGGGATCGGCGTTGTCTAACGTCGGCTCCGGACTGTTTTCACCGTCCCCTGGCTCATCCTGCTCCATCCCTGGGTCCATGGGGTCGTCATTTCTTTTGGAATCAACCGGGGTATAATTATTTTTTGCGCTGTTGTCGCTGTTTTTACTGTGGTGGGATTTAGAGCGGCGTCTACGGCGCTGCTTTGGTGGCTTATCAATGGGATTATCCTTTGTTGTATCATCACCATCGTCTTCTTTTGGTGTGTCCACCATGTATATATCGTATGATGAGGTGGTAGTCCAGCGCCCAGTGTGCGGTGGTTCCTGTTCTTCTCCTGTGTCGTCATAAATGCCATCGATGTCTTCGGAGTTGAAATCAAGTGTGTTGGTTAAGTCATCGACAGTGGCTCTGAAGTGGGTGGTGGGTGGGGAACAAATTTCTTCGTCGTCCGCTTCCCACTAGAGCCGGACATAGTTCGGCCAAGAATCTTCTGACAAGGACAGAGACCTTAATGAGTTCAGCACATCACCCAATGGTGAGTGGTCAAAAATATCTGCGGCGATGAACTCCATGATGATTGCCCAATCTGATTTGAGAGGCACGGACGCATGCGGTTCGGATCCTACAACCGGGGAAGAGTTCGGGGGTCCGATGACACCAACCTCATAGGAGGCGGGTTCGGTGTTCGGCTCGGGCGCCGATGAGTGTACGGCCTCCGTGGCGGGGTCCATCCACCCGTCCTCGGAAGGAGCGATCTGCTCCGGATTGATTCCCGACGCCAACGTGGGTGTGAACTCCCGAATGCTGTCCGACGACAGATCAAGGTCATGCCCGTCGTGATTGTTCAGCGCACTCGTCGTGGGCTCGAATCGGTCGAAGATCAAGTCTCCACGGATGTCGGCAGTATAGTTTAAGCTTCCAAACCTGAACTAACGACCAGGGGCATAGCTATCGATCTGCTCTAGATGGCCAAGCAAGTTGGCCCGTAGTACGAAGCCACCAAATACGGAGATCTGTCCGGGGAGGAAAACCTCCTCCTGGACCGCGTCGTTGAAGATGATCGAAGGGGCCATCAAGCCTTACAGCGACGACACAGTGGAACTCTCAATGAAAGCACGAATGTCGGTGTCTAAACCGGCGGATCTCTGGTAGGGGGTCCCGAGCTATGCGTCTAAGGCTAATGGTAACAAGAAGCAGGGGACACGATGTTTTACCCAGGTTCAGGCCCTCTCGATGGAGGTAATACCCTACTTCCTTCTTGATTGATCTTGATGATATGAGTATTACAAGAGTTGATCTACCATGAGATCGTAGAGGCCAAACCCTAGAAGCTAGCCTATGATTATGATTGTTCTTGTCCTACGAACTAAACCCTCCGGTTTATATAGACACCGGAGGGGGCTAGGGTTACACAGAGTCGGTTACAGAGAAAGAAATCTACACATACGAATATCCAATCTTGCCTTCCACGCAAAGTAGAGTCCCATCCGGACATGGGACGAAGTCTTTAATCTTGTATCTTCATAGTCCAACAATCCGGCCAAAGTATATAGTCCGGTTATCCGAGGACCCCTTAATCCAGGACTCCCTTAGTCGTGCTTGGCTCCCATGCGAGCAAGGACATCCGCCACTTGATTACTTTCTCGAGCCATATGATGAAATTCAAGCCCATCGAACCGAGCCAACATTTTGAAAACGGCGTTACAGTAAACCGCCATCTTCGAATCTTTAGCATCGAAATCTCCATTTATTTGAGATATTGTGAGGTTTGAATCCCTGCGCACTTCCAGGCGTTGTATGCCCATGGAGACAGCCATCCGAAGACCATGCAATAAGGCCTCATATTCGGCTACATTGTTGGAGTCTGTGTATAATATTTGGTGTACGTACTAAACTGTATCTCCAGTGGGGGATGTTAGGACAACGCCTGCTCCTAAGCCCACCAGCATTTTGGAGCCGTCGAAGTGCATGACCCAGTTGGAATATGTGACGTACTCTTTAGGGAGTTTGGCCTCTGTCCATCCGGCGAAGAAGTCGGCCAGTACTTGGGATTTAATGGCCCGGCGTGGTCTGTATGTTATGTCAAATGGGAGGAGCTCAATGGCCCACTTGGCAATCCGGCCCGTGGCCTTGTAGTTGTTTATTATGTCACTGAGTGGTACTTCGGAGGCCACCGTGATTGAGCACTCTTGAAAGTAGTGCCGTAGCTTACGGGATGCCATTAAGACCGCGTATGCTATTTTTTGGTAATGAGGGTACAGGGTTTGCGTGGTGTAAGGACAGTGTACACGTAGTATACCGGCTTCTGAAGCAGGAATTTGTGTTCGTCCTCTTCTCATTCAACAACGAGCACCACACTCACAACTTGGTGTGTTGCCGATATGTATAATAACATGGGTTCGCCAACGTTCGGTGTGGCCAGGATTCGGTTGCTCACTAAAAGATCCTTTATTTCTTCCAGTCTGTCTGTTTCCGCGTTAGTCCACTCGAAGTGATCAGTGCGTCTGTAACGCCCCGGATACAAGTTTCCATATTCATAACTCCGACTCTTGCCATTTCTGGTGATGTGATTTATTATTTCCTCCGTCGTTGGGTTTTGTCTGCTGTTTTGCATTTTGTTCTTGTTATGCATCTCATCTCATAGCATCATGCGCATTGCATCGGCATCGTTTTCATAAAACTTGCATCCGTTCGTGTTCCGCCGGTTCTCTCCGTTGTCCGTTCTGAGCCCGACCACACTCGCACGCACCCGCGGCACCTCCGAAATATTATTTTATAAGTGGCATAAAATGTTCTCGGAATGGGTTGCAACTTGTCATGCGGTCTTATTATAGTGTAGACAGGCCGCCTGCCAAATTTTGTCGCATTCGGAGTCCGTTTGACTGCCCAACCGTTATATTTATAACCGCGATATAGTCGGTTTAATCGTCAGACGTTTCGGTCTACAAAACTGCCACCGGGCCGCACCTCTCTTTCTCTCCTCTTCTCACAGCCCACCTAGCCATCCATACCCCCCCTCGCGTCTGGATCCGTCAGATTGAGATCAGAGGGTCCGAAACCCCTCCTAACCCCTCAAACCCTAGCCCTACCTATATAAGGAAGCCTCCCCTTCCATTTTTGGTAGCAGCCAACCCCCTCCTCAAAATCCGCGCCTCCCAGCCGCAGCCACGCCTCCTCCTCGGAATCAGCACCGCCACCACCTCCATTTCCGCGCCCGGCCAGCCTCCCTCCGCCACTTGGCGCCGTCCTAGTGGCCGTGCCGCCACCTGCGCCGCCGCAACCGCCAGCCTCCTCCACTCCCCGTGTGCCACGTTGCCCCGGCCTCCTCCCACCTCTCCGCGGCTCTCCCGGCCCGCATCAGGCCCGCCCGGGCCCTGATCTGGTCCTGGAGGAGCCTGCGCGCCCCACTGCGTGGAGTCGCGCTCCTGCAACCGCTCGAGGGGAGGAGCCCCTCGATGTAGCGCCGCCGCCTAGCGCCGCCATCCATCTCCGCCACTGGTCGCCTCCCTCGCCGCCGGCTGGAGCCTTGCTGCTGTCCTGCCAGGTCGCTGTCTCGCCCTCACCGTCTCCTCCTTCCTCCCCGTCTCACTTTCCCTCTCTCACCCGCGGCCATGGCTGCTCCCCTCTGCAGGAACCCCGCCGCCGCCGTGTTGCTCGACCTCGCCGCCGGCCATGTGGGGCGCGTCGACCTCACCTGGGACCAGATCCGGCGCCCCCACGCCCGGATCCGTCCATTCCCGCCGATCTCCCCCGAATCCGGCGAGCTTCCCTGCCACCGCCGTCCATGGCCTCCTCGCCGGTGCCCTGCTCTGCGTGGGCCACATGGGCCCCGCAAGCCGCCATCAGCCCCGGCCCGCGTCGCCTCTCTGCCGGCCTCCCCAGCCCACCAGAGCCGGCCTGCCAGGCCTCCTCCACCGGCCTGGACCAAGGCCCATGGTGAGCTGCCTCCCCCAGCCCCTCTTTGTTGGCCCAGTCCGCCCAGATTCGGCCCATGTTGTTTTTTTCATACGCTGCGAATTTAGCTAATTTCCAGAGACTGCAGTTTTGCAGAAAACCCCCTATTCTTCATGCATTTAATAACTCATTAATCGTGCATCGGATTAAAATAATTTATATATGTAAAATGCCTAGAATTTCGTGTAGATTAATAATATGTCATTTTCATCCCATGTTAAAATGTTTAAAATGTTGTTTGTGTTAATTTGCTTAAATTCCATGTTAAAATGATTTATTTCATAACTAATTAACCGTAGCTCCGATTTTAATAAACTTTATATGTAAATGGGGTGGGAAAATGCCTAGTTTAACATGGTCCACTTTATTTTCCTGTTTAACATCTCTAAAATTATGTAATAGGCAGAACAGTACCAAATTCATAATTTGCATATGGGGATTTTCTGGAATTGTTGTTTTGTGTTTCCGGCCTCATTTAAACTTGCCTAGATAGGTAGTTTCATTATGTTTCACCTCTTGCCATGTTTAACAACATTTAATATATTTGGGTACAAAACCAAGATCAAACTAAATAATTTCTTGTGGTGTTTTGTCAATATGCAACTCGTTGCATATTGAGCTCCATTTAACTTGTAGTATTGTTTGTTGCAAATTGCCATGCCATGCCTCATTAAACCGGACATGCATCATACTTGTTTGTGCATCATGCCATGTTTATGCTTGTGCATTTACCATGTTGTTTGTTTCTTTCCGGTGTTGCTTCTTAGTTCCGGTAATGTTGCGATTGTGAGGATTCGTTCGACTACGTCCGCTTGTCTTCTTCATGGACTCGTTCTTCTTCCTAGCGGGATCTCAGGCAAGATGACCGCTACCCTGGATCTCACTACTATCATTGTTATGCTAGTTGCTTTGTTCTATCGCTATGCTGCGCTACCTATCACATGTTTATCAAGCCATCCCAAATTGCCATGAACCTTTAACCTTTGACACCTTTCCTATGCAAACCATTGTTTGGATATGTTACCGCTTTGCTCAGCCCTCTTATAGCATTGCTAGTTGCAGGTGAAGTTGAAGATTGCTCCATGGTGGACAGGATTTTGGTTGGGATATCACAATATCTCTTATATTATTAATGAATCTATATACTTGGTAAAGGGTGGAAGACTCGGCCTTTTGCCTAGTGTTTTGTTCCACTCTTGCCGCCCTAGTTTCCGTCATACCGGTGTTATGTTCTCGGATTTTGTGTTCCTTACGCGGTCGGGTGATTTATGGGACCCCCTTGACAGTTTGCTTTGAATAAAACTCCTCCAGCAAGGCCCAACCTTGGTTTTACCATTTGCCTCACCACCACCTACCTTTTCCCTTGGGAGTCCTCTCTCGAGGGTCATCTTTATTTTAGCCCCACCCCCCCCCCCCGGGGCCAGTGCTTGTCTAAGTGTTGGTCCGAACCGAGTAGACTGCGGGGCCACCTCGGGGCAACTCGAGGGCTGGTTTTACTCGTAGGATGTCTCATCCGGTGTTGCCCTGAGAACGAGATATGTGCAGCTCCTATCGGGATTGTCGGCGCATCGGGCGGCTTTGCTGGTCTTGTTTTACCATTGTTGAAATGTCTTGTAAACCGGGATTCCGAGTATGATCGGGTCTTCCTGGGAGAAGGTCTATTCCTTCGTTGATCGCAAGAGCTTGTCATGGGCTATGTTGGGACACCCCTGCAGGGTATAATCTTTCGAAAGCCGTGCCTGCAGTTATAGGCAGATGGGAATTTGTTAATGTACGGTTGTAGATAACTTGACACCAGATCCGAATTGAAACGCATCAACCGCGTGTGTAGCTGTGATGGACTCTTCTCGGCGGAGTCCGGGAAGTGAACACGGTTTCTAGGTTATGCTTGACGTAGGTAGGAGTTCAGGATAACTTCTTGATCATTGATAGCTTCACAACCGTTCCTTTTGCTCTCTTCTTGCTCTTATTTGCGTATGTTAGCCACCATACTTGCTTAGTCGTTGCTGCAGCCTCACCACTTTACCCCTTCCTTTCCCTTTAAGCTTTGCTAGTCTTGATACCCATGGTAATGGGATTGCTGAGTCCTCGTGGCTCACAGATTACTACAACTACAGTTGCAGGTACAGGTTTATGCGATGATCATGACGCGAGAGCGATGCTTGCTTGCGTTGAGTTCTTCTTCTGCTTCTTCTTCGATCAGGGGATAGGTTCTAGGTCGGCAGCCTGGGCTAGCAGGGTGGATGTCGTTTGAGTTTCTGTTTATGTTTCATCCGTAGTCGGATGTTTCTCTTATGTATTGTGATGATGTATTCGTGTGGCATTGTATGCCTTATGTATGTATCCCCATCTATTATGTAATGTTGATGTAATGATATCCACCTTGCAAAAGTGTTTCAATATGCGGGTCTATCCTTGGTGGGACCTTCGAGTTCCTTTTGGATAGGGTCGCATATTGGGCGTGACAAGTTGGTATTAGAGCCTCGACCGACCCTAGGAGCCCCCTTGATTGTTGGCCGTTGTTGAGTCTAGAAGAAAACTATTTTGAGTCTTAGGATTATATATATCGGAGAGTAGGATTCTTTTTACTCCTCAGCCCCCTTCGTCGCTCTAGTGAGGTCTCTTGACGTAGATGTTTTGACTTTCCTCTCCTCAAATTTCACTAAAAAAAATTTAGGATCACGCGGGTATCTTGGAATCGTTTCGATGGTTTTGTGACGAGAACATTGTTCTTGGTGCCTCCTGTCTATTTATGTGGCATTGTCCCGGGGAGTCGAGCTCCGAGGTGTTGTCGTCACAATTTTATCGTTGCAGTTCTGGAATACCTGAGTTTTGCCGACATCGAAAATCTCTTTTATGCAGTTGTTGGTGAGATAACCTCGACGTCACCCAGTACTGGGGACTTCGGGAGTATTGCCATAACTCGTATAACGGATGCTTTTCGAAGGTTGAGGTACACGATTTCTGAAGGTTTCTTGGTTATGTGTTGACGGATGGGTACAGCTGGATGTAGGTATTGTTAGTTTGGGTGAGATATATTGCTTCCCCTGTATCCCCAACACCAGATTGCATAACCAGAAAGTTTCGGGAGTTTTATAGGTGGGAATTCAAGTAGCTCCTAGAATATCTTTTCGACAGATGCATGATATGAGATTGGGGTTCGACGTCTAGTGGTCCGCCTTTCCACGGTCGTTTTTACAGTGGTCTCATTGTGTCTTAAAGAACCCTTGGCTATGCTGGTTCAGGGACACTTCGTATGTCATGTGCACTGCCTTGTACATGATGGTGCTGTACACTCAAGCCTGTGTGGGCCCCACCATGAAAACTTCGGACGAAATCTCTATCATATGTTTGTTCTGGCTTATTCTGCAAGCCAAATACCTTGTTTGTTTTATTTGTGGTATTCGAGTTGCTACGAAGTCAAATGTTGAATCCATACCTTTCCTAAATGGTGTTCTCATATTTCTATGGGAGTGCTAATCCTTCTTGATCATTGAGGTTGTCATGTTAATTCTTTTCCAACCGGCATGCTTCTTTTCAAGTGGATCCAATCATTTCAATATTTGCGAGATCAATTCTAAGTTTTCTCAACGGTGTTTCTTCCATTCGTCCCAAGTTGCCTTTATTTTCCCGCCCTCCCACCCTTTTTCTTCAAGGACCCAGATTTCTTAATCAAGTATCCATTTATTCATGTGAAGTCTCTTCACTCTTTTCAATCAATGTTTTGATCCGGTGATCCCTCGTGAAGATGCTCACGAGCTTCAAGTTTGTCATTCTTCATTCTCGTATTCTTCTCCGGTGGATTAATTTCAACCTTTCAGTGTTGATCATATTCCTTTCCTCGTGTCAAATGCTTTTTCATACCGGTGCACCTCTTAATCTTTCACTTCTCGCTATTCATTTGTTCTGGAGTGCTGAAGATATCTCAGAAGACTTGTGTTTCCATTCCCAATCTGTTCAAGTTATTTTGAGGTTGTTATCTCATTCAAGCCATTTAATTCAACCGGTGCAATCCCCCCTTTCAATCAATTCTTCAACGGTGTATCTTTTAGTGGGCCCTAACCCACAGGTCTTTTTCCAGGATCTTACCTGACTCTTCTAATTCTCCCGGAGTTATTCTCAAATTCTTTTCAAATGTGACGTAAGAATGGATTTCATCAGTCACATGCCTTTTCCAAGATCGATTTCAAATCATTTCATTGTTGGCTCAACCTCTTCACTTGTCATCATACCGGAGTATCTCAGTAATTTTGCTGGTGTTCCTCGTCGTCATTCTCAACATTTGAAGACCGAAGAAGAGTTTCTCTTAAATCTTGCTCCATTCTCTTCAATATTCATGGTTCTAGCTTCATGCCATCCTCTCATAATTGTTTTCGATTGTCATAATTCTTTTCTTACCATCCGGAGCATTTCATGAGTTGTTTCCATTTCTTTCCTCCGAAGGCCATCATGTCATAATTCTTCGTCCTCACATTTCAGCTCTCGTTATCCAAATCTTACCGGTGCATTGCTCAAGTATTCTCTAATCAGCTCGTGATCTCTTTGTTCTCTTGTATCAAATTCCCTCAAGTATCTTCATTCGTTTTCCAATTCTTCCCGGTGTTTCTTTATCTTTTCTTCGTTCATTTTCAATTCTTACGGTGGTTCGTTCAAGATTCCTCTTCCTTTGTTATCATATCAATTCATTCATTATTAACAAATCCAACCGGTGGTTCCATCAATACCTTCTCAGGTTTATGCTATATCTCTCTTAATTCTTTTAATGGGAATAAGTAGTATGCCAAATCCGTTGCTTGTCATCAATCTAAATTGGTGAAGGATATGCATGACATAAATCTTATTCTTATTTTCCTCGAGGTGACTCAATTCTTTTTACGGAGATTATTCATGATGAATAAATTCTTGATTACAAGTGATTCATCTTTCTTTCTGGAGTTGGTCATCATATCACATTCTCGGTTCGAGAGGCTTCATCTTTTCTTTTTCGGAGTTCCAAGTTTTCCGCATTATCTCGTCGCGAAGCTCCATCTAAATCATTGCAAGGCTAAAACCTTGTGTTTTCAACTTCTCTTTCTTTCTATCACCCTTTCATTACCGGAGTTCTTCATGGAGGCTCTACATGATGGTTCGTCAAGGATTCTTTTCATTCTTCAATTGTTCTTCAAGATTTCTCTTGAAGTTATGATCCGCCAAGCTTTACTCTAAAGTAAACATGGTGCTCAACACATGTTTTGTTTTGGGGAGTTCAAGCATTCTTCATCTTGCATTTCGAAGTGCAATTCGTTCTATCTTATCATTTGAGGTGTTGTTATGTCACTCTTGACAATTTCCTTCATGTTTCATGATTCATATTGTTGTCAAGAATGAGGTATTTTAAATCCATCAATCTCTTTGTTGGAGTTATCTTGTGTCATATTTCACCTAAAGCCTTCCCTAAGGAATGTTGCTATAGTGGTGATTATCAATGGTCCAAGTTATCTCTCAATCATCTCGGTGGAAGAAGTTATTCATCTCGTTGGTGTTATCATTTCTATTATTTGTTTCCGTACTGGTAGAATTTTGCCTCAATTGTGAGAAGTTTTCCATATGTCACACCCTAGATAGTCATGCATTAGAGTGTTGCATCATGTTTACTCATTCATCAGAAACTTGAAATGGGGATGACAGAACCCCCAGTCCCCTCTGAAACCAACTAGGGTTACTAAAATAATTTTTCAATGAACCTGAAATGCCCTTCTAAAATGCCCATCATTTTTGCCTTGGTTCAGAACCTCTGCCAAAAGTGGTGCACATTTTCCTAGGCCATCCTAGGGTTTTTGAATTAAATCATAACTATTTGAATTTGGGCATTTAAAATAATATAAAATATTTAAATGCTCAAATATCTCCAAACTAAAATGTTTCATGTTGGAAATAATCCAACTATGAGCCAGGAGTAGTTTGGTGATTTTTGGAGTTGCCTAGGTATTTTATTTAATTCAACAAAGTTGCAGAAGTATTAAATAAAACAGAAAACAGAAAATAAAGAAAGGGGGAAAAACCTACCTGGGCTCCTCCACTGTGCGGCCCAGCCAGCTGGCTGGCCCAGCCAGCCCAGCCCACCTCCCTCCTCTGTCGTCTTCGTCCAGAGAGAGGGAGGGGAGTGTGGCCGGCGCGCGCGCGCGCCACCGCGCCACGCCACCTGCTCGCCTGCTTGCCTGGCCTCCCCTCCTCGCTCGACGCCCTGGACGACGCCACGCCTCTCCCCCTGCTCTCTCTCACTCTCCCTGGCTCTCTCCTTCCTCTCCCTTGCTCTCTCCCTCTCACGGCCGAAGCACACCGTCGCCGCCGTTCGCCTTAGCCACTGCCTCCGACCACCCCTCGCTCCCCCGATTAGCTCAGGAGCTCCGCCTCGACTCCCTCTTCCTCCCCACCGCTCCACGAGTCCCCGGAAGCCCTGCATCGCCGCCACGTCGCCGTTCCCCTCTTCGGGCTCCGATCACCGTCGCCGACGAATTCGCCGTCTCCAGCGCGTCCCCGAGCCCGCTTCGACGCCCACTGCAACCGCGGTGAGCTACGCCACCGTTTCCCCCTTCTTCCCTGCTCTCTCCCGACCCCTAGGCCCTAGCCCCACCGCGGCCGAAAGCTTCACGCCGCCGACGATGTCGCCGTCGTGGCCACGGTCGCCGTAGCGCCCAACCGAGCTCACCATCGTGCTCCACATCTCACTAGGAGCACGTAGCACGCACCAACGCTACCCCAAACCCCCTGCAACACCCTTCCCGTGCACGACCGAACCCCGGCGGCCGCAACCGAGCTCGCCGCCGTCGACTCCGGCCACCCCGACCCCAACGGACTCCGCCAAGAGCCGCGGGTCGTCCTCAGCTTCACTCCAGTGGCCTCCGCGGTCCATTTGGTGGCCGAAACGACCAAAACCACTATCGCCGCCGCACTGATGGTCGCCGCCGGCCAGAACTCCGGCGAGCTGACGTGGCCTAGTTAATTAGCCACTAACCCACCACCTACTGACGCTGACAAGTGGGCCCCAGGGCTTAGTCAAAGCTAACCAGCCCGGGTCAACACGGGATTAGCCCCTGTGTCACTGACGTGTGGACCCCACACGTCAGGTTTGACCCGAGCCAGCCCTGTTGACCTGCTGATGTCACTGTGACGTCAGGCTGACGCAGTAAATGATATTTCTGGATTTAAATTAAATCAGGAAATTCCAGAATATTAATTAAACTTCAAAAATTCATAACTTTTATTCTGTAACTCCAAATTGGACAAATTATATATGAAAAATGATCAGAAAAATCCAATCTATCCATCTGTACTATTTTCATGCATGATCAAACAAGTTAAATTGATGTTTTAATCAGAACAAAGAAAAGCACTTTAAAAGGCCATATTTGAATTTGAAATTTGAATCTTTGATTCAAATTTGCTCAAACCCTTCTGGTTTTAGTTGCATTAGCCCAACACACTCATATTGCCATGTTTCATGCATGCATCATATTGTTGCATATTGTTTGGTAATGTTGTGTACCGGTGCTCTCTGCGGCAGGTTCCGTCCCCGAAGAGTACCCTGATTACCCTAGCGAAGAACCGTATCCGTGCAATGAACCATCAGGCAAGCAACCAACCATTTGATCATATCGATACAATCCCATGTTCTCGCTCCTGCTCTCTTTTACTGCATTAAGACAACGCGATTCAAACTGCTGTGTGCTACGGTAGTTGAACCCATTTCCTCTGCATGACCTGTCATTGCCACAGTAACTAGATGAAACCCACTAGCATGTGTAGGAGTTGATTGAGCCATATGTATGTGTTGTTCCTACCTTGCTATGCCTGCTATGCTTAGAGTCGTGTCAGGTCTGGTTCATCTGGGTGATGGGCTAGAGTGAAATGTTAATGTCGGTAATGAGAGTGGTGTGGTGAACACGATTTGGTAAAGGTATCGATGAGAGGCCATGTAGGAGTACATGGTGGGTTGTTTCATTGAAGCCGACCTTAAGCACCGAGATCTGTATGTGTGATTTAAGAATCAGCTACTACCATACATTGGGCCCTGAAATATGACCCCGCTCGACTTCTTATTCACCTTAGCTCTCTGTCCAGGAGTTGCAAGTAGTTTCTGGTGTTTGTAGCCTACTGGAGGCCGTGGACAGCGCTGACCGTAGGGGTGGGCTGTGATGCGGTAGGTACGTGGCCGGGTGTACTGAATACCCGTTAGGTATCTCGGGAACCCTGTTCACATCGTTCGGGGCCGTATGGGAAATCTTGGCCGGACTCCCTGCGGATGGAACCTGAATAGGCGATAAACCTGGACTAGAGGCTTAAGTGTTTAGGTAGGTCGTGGTCTACACCCACGTCGGCTTTCGCTTGAAGTCTGCCGAGCACATGTCGTGTGCAGACGCTAAGTGGTGGAAACATGTATGAAGAAGTACACCCCTGCAGGGTTAACATGATCTATTCGAATAGTCGCGTCCGCGGTAAAGGACTACTTGGTTGCCTATACAGTTCATAGACAAGTAAATGGAAACTATTAAAAGCCTCAAGATAAGTGTGAGTGCCGAGGATGGCTCTTCCGTAGGAAGACGGAGGTGGATCCTCGGTAGTGTATTGAAGTGGTGAATAGTGGACTCGTGTGCGCAAAACTATTTCAAGTTGGAGTATCATAGGATAGCCTAGACAAGGGTCAAAGCTGGCTTGCTACAATAACTCCACCAACCCTTCTTGATACTATGCATGTATGTAGGTTCTGATGTAAGTCTTGCTGAGTACCTTTGTACTCATGTTGCTATAATCTACATTTTTACAGAAGACGCTGCAACCCCTTCTGATGGGTTCTATGTAGACGTTGACATCAACGAGTAGGCTAAAGACCCAGGTGGTGACCCTGAGCTTGTGATGGACCACGTAGTATAGTTAGGCTTCCAAGCCTCTTTTATTTTGCTAGTTGTCTGTACCCAGACAAAGTACTTCCGCTGTTGGCTTGTATGACTGTATGACTTGTATGTTGGGTCGTGAGACCCGTACCTTTGTGTGTATGACATGTATGGCTCCCTGAGCCTTAAATAAAGTACTTGTGTCGTAGAGTCATGTTGTGATGCTTCGTTGTATTTGCACATATCGAGCATATTGTGTGTATGATTGAAATGCTTGGTATGTGTGGGATCTGACTATCTAGTTGTTTATCTTTAGTAGCCTCTCTTACCGGGAAATGTCTCCTAGTGTTACCGCTGAGCCATGGTAGCTTGCTACTGCTCTGGAACACTTAGGCTGGCCGGCATGTGTCCTTCTTCGTTCCTGTGTCTGTCCCTTCGGGGAAATGTCACGCTTTGAGTACCGGAGTCCTGTTAGCCCGCTACAGCCCGGTTTACCGGAGTCCTGCTAGCCCAGTGCTACAGCCCGGACCCAATTGCTGATGACCGACACGTTCGAAGCTGGGTCATGGATGCCTGTCCCTGTAAGTCTGTGCCGCTTTGGGTTTACGACTAGTCATGTCAGCCCGGGCTCTTTATCATATGGATGCTAGTGACACTATCATATACATGAGCCAAAAGGCGCAAACGGTCCGGGAAAAGGTAAGACGACACCCGTGGGATACCGTGCGTGAGGCCGCAAAGTGATATGAGGTGTTACCAGCTAGATCGATGTGACATCGAGTCGGGGTCCTGACAGCGTTGGTATCAGAGCCGGACTGCCTGTAGGTTCTCCAAGCCAAACTGGTCGATGTTGAGTCTAGAAATTCTTTAGTTATATGTAGGGGAATTGTTTGTGGGATGGAACGTAAGGCTCTTTTTACTCCTTATACCTTGTGACTTTCTGATCTGAGTCAGTCCATTCTTCCACTGGGGGTTAAGGAATTAGGATCTGTTCTCTCTATCAGGTTCACGTGTTACTAATCAGTAGTACCTTATAAGTTTGATGGTTATCAGCCTAGCTCAGTTCTACTACCACATTATGTTGTTAGAATGGTTCCAGAACTTTGATGTGATGATGTTGAGTGTGTACGAAATCCTTTGTCAAATGTCTCAATATCCTTTTTGAGCATTTACAGCTGTTATGATGCCGAAATTTTGCTAGAAATTCTAATGCCTTTGCATTATAATTGTGCTTTTAGATGGCCACTCGCGACCTCAATCAAGTGGTTCGCCTGACTCGATGCCTAGATGTACCCGGCCATACTGCTAAGTTGGTCAGGGTAATGACTGAGGCCGGATACCGCTGGTATCCCGAGTACACGGTCGAAGAGCAATTCCGAGATTTTAATCAAAGCCAGTATCTCTGCACTGTCAGGATATTTCCATCTTATCCTGGATCCACTGAGCCTCTTCACTGCTCCTATGGACTCGGGGTTACTATCGAGATGGCTGTGCAGGATGCCGCCTACTCTATGATGACCATTATGCGAGTCAGATCTGGGTTATTTCGGGACTCTGATTTCCGGTATATGCCAGGATCACTTCCGGGAGCACAAGGGTATCTCCAGGCTATCTATGCTGACTCCACTCAGGAGGATTCACGGACTCGCACCACTGCTGAGATGCTCGAGGATAAGGACCGTGAAAATCGGGCCTTAAGGCTAGAGCTCTTCAATACCCGTGCTGACCACTGGGCCACTTTGACTCGGTTCGCACCGGCGGTGCAAGCTGGATATTCAGATATGCGCGATCTCTATCCTGTGAGATCTGCTCTGCCAGACGTGATGGTTTGGCGTGATGTAGGAGGCATCACCCCACCTCGCGGTCCCCGCAGGCCACCGTTTGTTGGTCCACGACCTCATCCTAGCCCCTATGGTCCACAAGCTCCGCGAGATCGTCTGTTTCCGGATGAACATGTTGAGCTTCCAGGCTATGGAGGTGACTTTTATGAGGACTACTACGGATCGGTCTAAGTTAGTGGTAGCATCACTAGTTCGCACTAGCTGTGTCGTCTATCGTCCCGCGTGACTCGTGAATTATGACCTAGTTTGTACTCCTTCCAGAGGTGTAGAAAAATAATGTATAGGAGCTTGGAATGCCTCCGATGAGATGTAATCCTTTTCACCGTAATAGTACTTTGTTTGGTCTTGTACTAAACTTTGTATGGTGTGTATGACGATGGAATAAAGAAGCAGTTTCTGTATCTACCATGTCATACGAATGATCATCTTGCATTCCGAGTTATTCCTTGCATTATGTATCCTATGTCGGAATTTTATCATTCTGACTAAATCATTGTCTTGTTTACCTAGGATGGTCAACACGCGCGCCAACCCTGCTTCTCAAGAGTAGGCCGAAGGCAGTGAAGCCAGGAATGAAATCTGCCTCATCCTCCTTCACTAGCCGAGGTGATGATGGAAGCTGAGAGAAACAAGCGGGAGACAAACCGTTTGTTGGAGCGTATTGAACAGAATACAGCACACCATCAGAGGGCTAACGTGGTGTCACTCAGTGATTTTATCAAATTGCATCCACCCACGTTCCACCACTTCCGTCGAGCCTCTCGACGCTGATGACTGGCTTCGCAGTATCTCTCACAAGCTGCGTTCCGCGCTGGTAGCTGAGGCTGACAAGGTCACCTTTGCTGCATATCATCTTGAAGGCCCCGCCAGTCTATGGTGGGAGAATTATGGAGCCATGCGCCCAGCGGGCCATGTCACAACTTGGGCTGAGTTCAGCGAGGCTTTCCGTGAACATCACATTCCGGAGGGTCTCATGGACCGTAAACGTGAAGAATTTTGCAGTTTCACCCAAGGCTGACTTTCTGTGGATGTCTATAGCAGAGAGTTTGGTAATCTCGCACGATATGCAACTGAGGAAGTGTCTACTGACGCCAAGAAGCAAGCAAGGTTCCGTAAGGGCCTTAGTCCTGAGCTTCGCCGTGACCTCCGTCTGCATGAGTGCACATCTTTTTCGAAACTTGTCAACAAAGCCATCAGTGCTGAAACCGGTCAGACTGACTATGACGCAACACGCAAGCATGGCCGTGATACGGGTTCCTCATCCGGTGCTGTCCTCAGAAGCGCCGCGTGTGGGTACCCAACACCGCCCTGCCACCCAGGTTCACACCGAGGCCATCTTTCCAGGCGCCTCGCCCCGCTCAACAGTCTGCTCCAGCCAAGCCCTATGGGGGTCCAATCCAATAATGCTCCTCCACGTACCAGTTCCGTGACTTGTTTCAAGTGTGGGGAATCTGGTCACTATATGCGTGAGTGTCCCCAGACCAACCCCAATCAATCTGCTAAAGCTGTTGGCCGTGGCAAGCCGACAGGGAAAGGTGTTCCATGCCTAAACCGGTCACCGCTTCACGTGGCCATGTCAATTGTGTCTCTGCCGAAGAAGCTCAAGAGGATCCCAACGTCGTTCTCGGTACGCTTCTTGTTAATTGCCACCCGGCATCTGTTCTTTTCGATACAGGAGCCTCTCATTCCTTTATATCTGAAAATTATGCTCGTTTGCATAACGTTGCATTCTGTGACTTGCCATCCACTATGGAAATCTCTACCCCTGGGTCTAGATGGCAGACCTCTAGAGTAAGCCATGGAAATGAAATCCAAGTCGACAGACTTGTTTTTCTCGCATCTTTGATAGCCCTTAAATCTTCGGATATTAATATCATTTTGGGTATGGACTGGATGTCAGCTCAGCAAGCCAAAATTGATTGCTTCTCTAGGACTGTTCAACTCACCCATCCTTCGGGGAAGATAGTCAATGTCTTGACCCGAATAGCCAAGCGACAGTTATATTCTCTTAACGCCAGCCCTTTGCCAGATCTTGAGGACGTTCCGGTAGTCCGTGACTTCCCGGATGTCTTTCCAGAGGAATTGCCAGGTGTTCCACCTGACAGGGATGTTGAGTTCGTAATAGACCTCATTCCAGGAACCGTTCCGATTGCTAGAAGACCTTACAAAATGGCACCTCTAGAACTAGCCGAGCTTAAGAAACAACTCGATGAATCCTTGAAAAAGGGTTTCATCCGCCCTAGTTCATCTCCGTGGGCTTGCCCCGTCCTATTCGTTAAGAAGAAGGATGGTACGGACCGGATGGTTGTAGATTACCGACCTGTCAATTTGGTCACAATCAAGAACAAATACCCGCTTCCCAGGATCAACGATCTGTATGATCAGCTCGCTGGATCCTCAGTCTTCTCCAAGATGGATTTGAGGTTGGGCTACCATCAAATCAAAATCAGAAACGGGGACATTCCTAAAACGGCCTTTGTTACTCGTTTATGGCCAATACGAGTACACCGTCATGTCCTTCGGTTTAACCAACGCTCCAGCCACCTTTTCTCGGTTAATGAACTCAATCTTCATGGAGTATTTGGACAAATTCGTCGTAGTTTATCTCGATGATATACTCATCTACTCCAAGAACGAGGAAGAACATGCCGAACATCTAAGGCTAGTGTTGAAGAAACTTTGAGAGCATCGCCTTTATGCCAAATTCTCTAAATGTGAATTCTGGTTGTCGGAAGTGACCTATCTGGGTCATGTAATATCTGGTAAAGGTATTGCTGTTAACCCCTGAGCGAGTTCAAGCCGTCCTTGATTGGACTCCACCCGAATCGGTCAAGCAAGTTCGGAGTTTTCTAGGCTTAGCGAGCTATTGCCGTCGCTTTGTCGAGAACTTCTCCAAAGTTGCCAAACCTCTAACCGAACTCCTCAAGAAAGATAAGAAGTTCGAATGGACTCCACAATGTGAGCACAGCTTTCAGGAACTGAAAAGACGCCTGACCTCTGCTCCCGTACTGGTACCGCCAGACTTCTCCAAGGACTTCGTTATCTACTGCGACGCCTCGCGACAAGGACTAGGTTGCATTCTCATGCAAGATCGACACGTAATTTCTTACGCTTCACGGCAATTGCACCCACATGAGGAGAATTATCCTACTCATGATCTAGAACTTGCAGCCGTAGTCTATGCACTTAAGACCTGGCGACATTACCTCCTCGGTAATCGTTGCGAAATATTCACTGATCACCAAAGTCTGAAGTATATTTTCACCCAACCGGATTTGAATCTCAGGCAGAGACGTTGGGTTGAATTGATCACTGACTTCGACCTAGGAATTAACCTATACCCCAGGGAAAGCCAACGTCATGGCTGATGCGCTAAGTCGTAAAATCTTATTGTAACAACCTGATGTTACAACAAAGTTCAACCGCTTCTCCATGAGGAAATTTCGGAAGCTTAACCTTCACATTGTACCTCAAGGTTTTCTTTCCACCTTGGTAGCAAAACCTACTCTTACGGAATCAAATCATCGCTGCCCAAAAGCGAGATAAGGGGATATCTAAAATCAAAGAGAACATTGCTAGCGGAGGTGCTAGTTGTTTCTCCACAACATGATCATGGTGTTGTGTACTTTGAGGACCGTCTAGTGGTTCCCAAGAACCAGCATCTACGGCAGTTGATCCTTAAGGAGGCTCATGAATCTCCTCTCACCATTCATCCCGGTAGTACCAAGATGTATCAGGACCTACGCCAGAGGTTCTGGTGGACTAGGATGAAGAGAGAAATCGCTCAGTATATTGCTAATTGCGACGTCTATCGTCGTGTAAAAGCAGAGCATCAACGGCCTGCTGGCACCCTTCAACCCTTAGCTATTCCTGAATGGAAATGGGATAAAATTGGTATGGATTTCATTACCGGTTTTCCCAGGACCAAAAGAGGGAATAATGCTATTTTCGTCGTGGTCGATCGTCTTTCCAAAGTAGCTCATTTCTTACCTGTTCGTGAGAGTATAACTGCTAGTCAGCTGGCAGACTTATACATCTCCCGAATAGTGTCTCTCCATGGTGTTCCTTTGGAAATCAATTCGGATCGAGGAAGTCTTTTCACCTCTCGATTTTGGGAAAGTTTCCAAAATGCTATGGGAACCCGTCTCTCCTTTAGCACCGCTTTCCACCCTCAGTCGAGTGGTCAAGTGGAACGCGTCAACCAAATTCTAGAAGACATGCTTCGAGCCTCTGTTATCTCGTTCGGAATGGACTGGGAGAAGTGCCTTCCATTTGCCGAATTCGCTTACAACAACAGCTATCAATCTAGCTTGGGTAAAGCCCCTTTTGAAGTTCTCTATGGACGACGATGTCGAACACCCCTTAACTGGTCAGAAACCGGGGAAAGACAATTCTTTGGCCCGGATATGATTCAGGAAGCAGAAGAACAAGTTCGTATCGTTCGTGAAAAGTTGAAAACAGCCCAATCCCGTCAAAAGAGTCAATATGACCGAAAACATAAGGCTATGACTTTCGAGGTTGACGAGAAGGCTTATCTTCGGGTCACCCCTCTGAAGGGAACCCATCGTTTCGGTATCAAAGGCAAATTGGCTCCTCGTTACATTGGACCTTTTCGCATTCTTGCCAAACGAGGAGAAGTTGCCTACCAATTGGAACTACCTCCGCACCTCTCTAGAGTTCACGATGTCTTCCACGTTTCTCAACTCAGACGTTGCTTCTCGGATCCTATCCGTGAAGTGGACCACGAAACGCTTGATCTCCAAGATAATCTTACATATCGAGAGTACCCCATCCGTATCCTCGATCAAGCCGAACGTACCACGCGACGTCATAATATCAAGTTTCTCAAGGTTCAATGGTCGCATCACTCTGAAGATGAAGCAACTTGGGAAAGGGAGGATCGTCTTTGACTTGAGTATCCCGCTTTCTTCCCGGAGGAACCCAAATCTCGGGACGAGATTCTTTTGAGTGGGGGTGAGTTGTCACACCCTAGCTAGTCATGCATTAGAGTGTTGCATCATGTTTACTCATTCATCAGAAACTTGAAATGGGGATGACAGAACCCCCAGTCCCCTCTGAAACCAACTAGGGTTACTAAAATAATTTTTCAATGAACCTGAAATGCCCTTCTAAAATGCCCATCATTTTTGCCTTGGTTCAGAACCTCTGCCAAAAGTGGTGCACATTTTCCTAGGCCATCCTAGGGTTTTTGAATTAAATCATAACTATTTGAATTTGGGCATTTAAAATAATATAAAATATTTAAATGCTCAAATATCTCCAAACTAAAATGTTTCATGTTGGAAATAATCCAACTATGAGCCAGGAGTAGTTTGGTGATTTTTGGAGTTGCCTAGGTATTTTATTTAATTCAACAAAGTTGCAGAAGTATTAAATAAAACAGAAAACAGAAAATAAAGAAAGGGGGAAAAACCTACCTGGGCTCCTCCACTGTGCGGCCCAGCCAGCTGGCTGGCCCAGCCAGCCCAGCCCACCTCCCTCCTCTGTCGTCTTCGTCCAGACAGAGGGAGGGGAGTGTGGCCGGCGCGCGCGCGCGCCACCGCGCCACGCCACCTGCTCGCCTGCTTGCCTGGCCTCCCCTCCTCGCTCGACGCCCTGGACGATGCCACGCCTCTCCCCCTGCTCTCTCTCACTCTCCCTGGCTCTCTCCTTCCTCTCCCTTGCTCTCTCCCTCTCACGGCCGAAGCACACCGTCGCCGCCGTTCGCCTTAGCCACTGCCTCCGACCACCCCTCGCTCCCCCGATTAGCTCAGGAGCTCCGCCTCGACTCCCTCTTCCTCCCCACCGCTCCACGAGTCCCCGGAAGCCCTGCATCGCCGCCACGTCGCCGTTCCCCTCTTCGGGCTCCAATCACCGTCGCCGACGAATTCGCCGTCTCCAGCGCGTCCCCGAGCCCGCTTCGACGCCCACTGCAACCGCGGTGAGCTACGCCACCGTTTCCCCCTTCTTCCCTGCTCTCTCCCGACCCCTAGGCCCTAGCCCCACCGCGGCCGAAAGCTTCACGCCGCCGGCGATGTCGCCGTCGTGGCCACGGTCGCCGTAGCGCCCAACCGAGCTCACCATCGTGCTCCACATCTCACTAGGAGCACGTAGCACGCACCAACGCTACCCCAAACCCCCTGCAACACCCTTCCCGTGCACGACCGAACCCCGGCGGCCGCAACCGAGCTCGCCGCCGTCGACTCCGGCCACCCCGACCCCAACGGACTCCGCCAAGAGCCGCGGGTCGTCCTCAGCTTCACTCCAGTGGCCTCCGCGGTCCATTTGGTGGCCGAAACGACCAAAACCACTATCGCCGCCGCACTGATGGTCGCCGCCGGCCAGAACTCCGGCGAGCTGACGTGGCCTAGTTAATTAGCCACTAACCCACCACCTACTGACGCTGACAAGTGGGCCCCAGGGCTTAGTCAAAGCTAACCAGCCCGGGTCAACACGGGATTAGCCCCTGTGTCACTGACGTGTGGACCCCACACGTCAGGTTTGACCCGAGCCAGCCCTGTTGACCTGCTGATGTCACTGTGACGTCAGGCTGACGCAGTAAATGATATTTCTGGATTTAAATTAAATCAGGAAATTCCAAAATATTAATTAAACTTCAAAAATTCATAACTTTTATTCTGTAACTCCAAATTGGACAAATTATATATGAAAAATGATCAGAAAAATCCAATCTATCCATCTGTACTATTTTCATGCATGATCAAACAAGTTAAATTGATGTTTTAATCAGAACAAGGAAAAGCACTTTAAAAGGCCATATTTGAATTTGAAATTTGAATCTTTGATTCAAATTTGCTCAAACCCTTCTGGTTTTAGTTGCATTAGCCCAACACACTCATATTGCCATGTTTCATGCATGCATCATATTGTTGCATATTGTTTGGTAATGTTGTGTACCGGTGCTCTCTGCGGCAGGTTCCGTCCCCGAAGAGTACCCTGATTACCCTAGCGAAGAACCGTATCCGTGCAACGAACCATCAGGCAAGCAACCAACCATTTGATCATATCGATACAATCCCATGTTCTCGCTCCTGCTCTCTTTTACTGCATTAAGACAACGCGATTCAAACTGCTGTGTGCTACGGTAGTTGAACCCATTTCCTCTGCATGACCTGTCATTGCCACAGTAACTAGATGAAACCCACTAGCATGTGTAGGAGTTGATTGAGCCATATGTATGTGTTGTTCCTACCTTGCTATGCCTGCTATGCTTAGAGTCATGTCAGGTCTGGTTCATCTGGGTGATGGGCTAGAGTGAAATGTTAATGTCGGTAATGAGAGTGGTGTGGTGAACACGATTTGGTAAAGGTATCGATGAGAGGCCATGTAGGAGTACATGGTGGGTTGTTTCATTGAAGCCGACCTTAAGCACCGAGATCTGTATGTGTGATTTAAGAATCAGCTACTACCATACATTGGGCCCTGAAATATGACCCCGCTCGACTTCTTATTCACCTTAGCTCTCTGTCCAGGAGTTGCAAGTAGTTTCTGGTGTTTGTAGCCTACTGGAGGCCATGGACAGCGCTGACCGTAGGGGTGGGCTGTGATGCGGTAGGTACGTGGCCGGGTGTACCGAATACCCGTTAGGTATCTCGGGAACCCTGTTCACATCGTTCGGGGCCGTATGGGAAACCTCGGCCGGACTCCCTGCGGATGGAACCTGAATAGGCGATAAACCTGGACTAGAGGCTTAAGTGTTTAGGTAGGTCGTGGTCTACACCCACGTCGGCTTTCGCTTGAAGTCTGCCGAGCACATGTCGTGTGCAGACGCTAAGTGGTGGAAACATGTATGAAGAAGTACACCCCTGCAGGGTTAACATGATCTATTCGAATAGCCGCGTCCGCGGTAAAGGACTACTTGGTTGCCTATACAGTTCATAGACAAGTAAATGGAAACTATTAAAAGCCTCAAGATAAGTGTGAGTGCCGAGGATGGCTCTTCCGTAGGAAGACAGAGGTGGATCCTTGGTAGTGTATTGAAGTGGTGAGTAGTGGACTCGTGTGCGCAAAACTATTTCAAGTTGGAGTATCGTAGGATAGCCTAGCCAAGAGTCAAAGCTGGCTTGCTGCAATAACTCCACCAACCCTTCTTGATACTATGCATGTATGTAGGATCTGATGTAAGTCTTGCTGAGTACCTTTGTACTCATGTTGCTATAATCTACATTTTTACAGAAGACGCTGCAACCCCTTCTGATGGGTTCTATGTAGACGTTGACATCAACGAGTAGGCTAAGGACCCAGGTGGTGACCCTGAGCTTGTGATGGACCACGTAGTATAGTTAGGCTTCCAAGCCTCTTTTATTTTACTAGTTGTCTGTACCCAGACAATGTACTTCCGCTGCTGGCTTGTATGACTGTATGACTTGTATGTTGGGTCGTGAGACCCGTACCTTTGTGTGTATGATATGTATGGCTCCCTGAGCCTTAAATAAAGTACTTGTGTCGTAGAGTCATGTTGTGATGCTTCGTTGTATTTGCACATATCGAGCATATTGTGTGTATGATTGAAATGCTTGGTATGTGTGGGATCTGACTATCTAGTTGTTTATCTTTAGTAGCCTCTCTTACCGGGAAATGTCTCCTAGTGTTACCGCTGAGCCATGGTAGCTTGCTACTGCTCTGGAACACTTAGGCTGGCCGGCATGTGTCCTTCTTCGTTCCTGTGTCTGTCCCTTCGGGGAAATGTCACGCTTTGAGTACCGGAGTCCTGTTAGCCCGCTACAGCCCGGTTTACCGGAGTCCTGCTAGCCCAGTGCTACAGCCCGGACCCAATTGCTGATGACCGACACGTTCGAAGCTGGGTCATGGATGCCTGTCCCTGTAAGTCTGTGCCGCTTTGGGTTTACGACTAGTCATGTCAGCCCGGGCTCTTTATCATATGGATGCTAGCGACACTATCATATACGTGAGCCAAAAGGCGCAAACGGTCCCGGGAAAAGGTAAGACGACACCCGTGGGGATACCGTGCGTGAGGCCGCAAAGTGATATGAGGTGTTACCAGCTAGATCGATGTGACATCGAGTCGGGGTCCTGACACCATAAGCCCACTACAAACTTGTGCTTTTCGTTGTTGATTTTGCAACAACTCCGTTCAATTCTTCTTTACAAAGATGCTTTCCAAGCTCATTTGTGGCAGAAGTTGGCAGTTTCTTCTCCATTCTTTTATTTCAATGATCTATCTTCTATTCTTTCTTCCGGAGTCATTGTGATGTTGCTCTTTTCACTCATCATCTTGCTTTGGCAAGATCATGTTCTTCTCCTTGCTTCTCCATTTAACCGGAGTGTTGTGTCATCTCTTCAAGTTCTTTCATCTTATCAAGTTTTGCCTCTCTTTTGAACCTGAGTGCTGTCTGAAATCCTTCTTACTCATTGTGCCATTTTTCAACAGTTCCGGAGGCAGTGTGTTGTTGATTTCATCAAGTATCCTCTCATCTTGTCAAGTTCAT
Source organism: Triticum aestivum (assembly GCF_018294505.1). Taxonomy (NCBI): domain Eukaryota; kingdom Viridiplantae; phylum Streptophyta; class Magnoliopsida; order Poales; family Poaceae; genus Triticum; species Triticum aestivum. The sequence continues at coordinate 295,481,402 of NC_057813.1, forward strand.
GTTCAATTTCTTCCATTTACAGTCGGAGTGCTATCAAAATTATATCATTCTTATTCATTCTTATCTCGTTTCAACCAGAGTGGTTTCAATTCCTTCTTGTCCATTGTACTCGTTATTCATAGATTTGCAACCTCCAAGGTTCACATGGTGTTCCTTCTTTCTATTCTCTACCACAGTGCTCTCAATTGTGTTCAACTCTGTTGTGTTCTCTCTTTCAACTTTTCAACCTCTCAAGGTTCGTGGTTTCACTCATTGGTCGAAGAAGCAACTTAGTTTACCTCTTCTCTTCCTCTTCCTTTTCCCTCCGGTGCCATCCTAGATCTCGGAACGAGATCCTCTCGTAGTGGTGGAGTGTTGTAACACCCCGGATACAACTTTCCATATTCATAACTCCGACTCTTGCCATTTCCGGTGATGTGATTTATTATTTCCTCCACGGTTGGGTTTTGTCTGCTGTTTTTCATTTTGTTCTTGTTATGCATCTCATCTCATAGCATCATGCGCATTGCATCGGCATCGTTTTCATAAAACTTGCATCCGTTCGTGTTCCGCCGGTTCTCTCCGTTGTCCGTTCTGAGCCCGACCACACTCGCACGCGCCCGCGGCACCTCCGAAATATTATTTTATAAGTGGCATAAAATGTTCTCGGAATGGGTTGCAACTTGTCATGCGGTCTTATTATAGTGTAGACAGGCCGCCTGCCAAATTTCGTCGCATTCGAAGTCCGTTTGACTGCCCAACCATTATATTTATAACCGCGATATAGTCGGTTTAATCGTCGGACGTTTCGGTCTACGAAACTGCCACCGGGCCGCACCTCTCTTTCTCTCCTCTTCTCACGGCCCACCTAGCCATCCATACCCCCCTCGCGTCTGGAGCCGCCAGATGGAGATCAGAGGGTCCGAAACCCCTCCTAACCCCTCAAACCCTAGCCCTACCTATATAAGGAAGCCTCCCCTTCCATTTTTGGCAGCAGTCAACCCCCTCCTCAAAATCCGCGCCTCCCAGCCGCAGCCACGCCTCCTCCTCGGAATCAGCGCCACCGCCACCTCCATTTCCGCGCCCGTCCAGCCTCCCTCCGCCACTTGGCGCTGTCCTAGTGGCCGCGCCGCCACCTGCGCCGCCGCAACCGCTAGCCTCCTCCACTCCCCGTGTGCCACGTCGCCCCGGCCTCCTCCCACCTCTCCGCGGCTCTCCCGGCCCGCATCAGGCCCGCCCGGGCCCCGATCTGGGCCTGGAGGAGCCTGCGTGCCCCGCCGCGTGGAGTCGCGCTCCTGCAACCACTCGAGGGGAGGAGCCCCTCGATCTAGCGCCGCCGCCTAGCGCCGCCGTCCATCTCCGCCGCTGGTCGCCTCCCTCGCCGTCGGCTGGAGCCTTGCCGCTGTCCTGCCAGGTCGCTGTCTCGCCCTCACCGTCTCCTCCTTCCTCCCCGTCTCACTTTCCCTCTCTCACCCGCGGCCATGGCTGCTCCCCTCTGCAGGAACCCCGCCGCCGCCGTGTTGCTCGACCTCGCCGCCGGCCATGTGGGGTGCGTCGACCTCACCTGGGACCAGATCCGGCGCCCCCACGCCCGGATCTGTCCATTCCCGCCGATCTCCCCCGAATCTGGCGAGCTTCCCTACCGCCGTCGTCCATGGCCTCCTCGCTGGCGCCGGATCTGGTGTCGGCGCATCGGGCGGCTTTGCTGGTCTTGTTTTACCATTGTTGAAATGTCTTGTAAACCGGGATTCCGAGTCTGATCGGGTCTTCCTGGGAGAAGGTCTATTCCTTCGTTGATCGCGAGAGCTTGTCATGGGCTATGTTGGGACACCCCTGCAGGGTATAATCTTTCGAAAGCCGTGCCTGCAGTTATAGGCAGATGGGAATTTGTTAATGTCCGGTTGTAGATAACTTGACACCAGATCCGAATTAAAACGCATCAACCGCGTGTGTAGCCGTGATGGTCTCTTCTCGGCGGAGTCCGGGAAGTGAACACGGTTTCTGGGTTATGCTTGACGTAGGTAGGAGTTCAGGATAACTTCTTGATCATTGATAGCTTCACAACCGTTCCTTTTGCTCTCTTCTTGCTCTTATTTGCGTATGTTAGCCACCATACTTGCTTAGTCGTTGCTGCAGCCTCACCACTTTACCCCTTCCTTTCCCTTTAAGCTTTGCTAGTCTTGATACCCATGGTAATGGGATTGCTGAGTCCTCGTGGGTCACAGATTACTACAACAACAGTTGCAGGTACAGGTTTATGCGATGATCATGACGCGAGAGCGATGCTTGCTTGCGTTGAGTTCTTCTTCTGCTTCTTCTTCGATCAGGGGATAGGTTCCAGGTCGGCAGCCTGGGCTAGCAGGGTGGATGTCGTTTGAGTTTCTGTTTATGTTTCATCCGTAGTCGGATGTTGCTCTTATGTATTGTGATGATGTATTCGTGTGGCATTGTATGCCTTATGTATGTATCCCCATCTATTATGTAATGTTGATGTAATGATATCCACCTTGCAAAAGTGTTTCAATATGCGGGTCTATCCTTGGTGGGACCTTCGAGTTCCTTTTGGATAGGGTCGCATATTGGGCGTGACAAGTTGGTATTAGAGCCTCGACCGACCCTAGGAGCCCCCTTGATTGTTGGCCGTTGTTGAGTCTAGAAGAAAACTATTTTGAGTCTTAGGATTATATATATCGGAGAGTAGGATTCTTTTTACTCCTCAGCCCCCTTCGTCGCTCTGGTGAGGTCTCTTGACGTAGATGTTTTGACTTTCCTCTCCTCAAATTTCACTAAAAAAAATTTAGGATCACACGGGTATCTTGGAATCGTTTCGATGGTTTTGTGACGAGAACATTGTTCTTGGTGCCTCCTGTCTATTTATGTGGCATTGACCCGGGGAGTCGAGCTCCGAGGTGTTGTCGTCACAATTTTATCGTTGCAGTTCTGGAATACCTGAGTTTTGCCGACATCGAAAATCTCTTTTATGCAGTTGTTGGTGAGATAACCTCAACGTCACCCAGTACTGGGGACTTCGGGAGTATTGCCATAACTCGTATAACGGATGCTTTTCGAAGGTTGAGGTACACGATTTCTGAAGGTTTCTTGGTTATGTGTTGATGGATGGGTACAGCTGGATGTAGGTATTGTTAGTTTGGGTGAGATATATTGCTTCCCCTGTATCCCCAACACCAAATTGCATAACCAAAAAGTTTCGGGAGTTTTATAGGTGGGAATTCAAGTAGCTCCTAGAATATCTTTTCGACAGATGCATGATATGAGATTGGGGTTCGACGTCTAGTGGTCCGCCTTTCCATGGTCGTTTTTACAGTGGTCTCGTTGTATCTTAAAGAACCCTTGGCTATGCTGGTTCGGGGACACTTCGTATGTCATGTGCACTGCCTTGTACATGATGGTGTTGTACACTCAAGCCTGTGTGGGCCCCACCATGAAAACTTCGGACGAAATCTCTATCATATGTTTGTTCTGGCTTATTCTGCAAGCCAAATACCTTGTTTGTTTTATTTGTGGTATTCGAGTTGCTTCGAAGTCAAATGTTGAATCCATACCTTTCCTAAATGGTGTTCTCATATTTCTATGGGAGTGCTAATTCTTCTTGATCATTGAGGTTGTCATGTTAATTCTTTTCCAACCGGCGTGCTTCTTTTCAAGTGGATCCAATCATTTCAATATTTGCGAGATCAATTCTAAGTTTTCTCAACGGTGTTTCTTCCATTCGTCCCAAGTTGCCTTTATTTTTCCCGCCCTCCCACCCTTTTTCTTCAAGGACCCAGATTTCTTAATCAAGTATCTATTTATTCATGTGAAGTCTCTTCACTCTTTTCAATCAATGTTTTGATCCGGTGATCCCTCGTGAAGATGCTCACGAGCTTCAAGTTTGTCATTCTTCATTCTCGTATTCTTCTCCGGTGGATTAATTTCAACCTTTCAGTGTTGATCATATTCCTTTCCTCGTGTCAAATGCTTTTTCATACCGGTGCACCTCTTAATCTTTCACTTCTCGCTATTCATTTGTTCTGGAGTGCTGAAGATATCTCAGAAGACTTGTGTTTCCATTCCCAATCTGTTCAAGTTATTTTGAGGTTGTTATCTCATTCAAGCCATTTAATTCAACCGGTGCAATCCCCCCTTTCAATCAATTCTTCAACGGTGTATCTTTTAGTGGGCCCTAACCCACAGGTCTTTTTCCAGGATCTTACCTGACTCTTCTAATTCTCCCGGAGTTATTCTCAAATTCTTTTCAAATGTGACGTAAGAATGGATTTCATCAGTCACATGCCTTTTCCAAGATCGATTTCAAATCATTTCATTGTTGGCTCAACCTCTTCACTTGTCATCATACCGGAGTATCTCAGTAATTTTGCTGGTGTTCCTCGTCGTCATTCTCAACATTTGAAGACCGAAGAAGAGTTTCTCTTAAATCTTGCTCCATTCTCTTCAATATTCATGGTTCTAGCTTCATGCCATCCTCTCATAATTGTTTTCGATTGTCATAATTCTTTTCTTACCATCCGGAGCATTTCATGAGTTGTTTCCATTTCTTTCCTCCGAAGGCCATCATGTCATAATTCTTCGTCCTCACATTTCAGCTCTCGTTATCCAAATCTTACCGGTGCATTGCTCAAGTATTCTCTAATCAGCTCGTGATCTCTTTGTTCTCTTGTATCAAATTCCCTCAAGTATCTTCATTCGTTTTCCAATTCTTCCCGGTGTTTCTTTATCTTTTCTTCGTTCATTTTCAATTCTTACGGTGGTTCGTTCAAGATTCCTCTTCCTTTGTTATCATATCAATTCATTCATTGTTAACAAATCCAACCGGTGGTTCCATCAATACCTTCTCAGGTTTATGCTATATCTCTCTTAATTCTTTTAATGGGAATAAGTAGTATGCCAAATCCGTTGCTTGTCATCAATCTAAATTGGTGAAGGATATGCATGACAAAAATCTTATTCTTATTTTCCTCGAGGTGACTCAATTCTTTTTACGGAGATTATTCATGATGAATAAATTCTTGATTACAAGTGATTCATCTTTCTTTCCGGAGTTGGTCATCATATCACATTCTCGGTTCGAGAGGCTTCATCTTTTCTTTTTCGGAGTTCCAAGTTTTCCGCATTATCTCGTCGCGAAGCTCCATCTAAATCATTGCAAGGCTAAAACCTTGTGTTTTCAACTTCTCTTTCTTTCTATCACCCTTTCATTACCGGAGTTCTTCATGGAGGCTCTACATGATGGTTCGTCAAGGATTCTTTTCATTCTTCAATTGTTCTTCAAGATTTCTCTTGAAGTTATGATCCGCCAAACTTTACTCTAAAGTAAACATGGTGCTCAACACATGTTTTGTTTTGGGGAGTTCAAGCATTCTTCATCTTGCATTTCGAAGTGCAATTCGTTCTATCTTATCATTTGAGGTGTTGTTATGTCACTCTTGACAATTTCCTTCATGTTTCATGATTCATATTGTTGTCAAGAATGAGGTATTTTAAATCCATCAATCTCTTTGTTGGAGTTATCTTGTGTCATATTTCACCTAAAGCCTTCCCTAAGGAATGTTGCTATAGTGGTGATTATCAATGGTCCAAGTTATCTCTCAATCATCTCGGTGGAAGAAGTTATTCATCTCATTGGTGTTATCATTTCTATTATTTGTTTCTGTACTGGTAGAATTTTGCCTCAATTGTGAGAAGTTTTCCATAAGCCCACTACAAACTTGTGCTTTTCGTTGTTGATTTTGCAACAACTCCGTTCAATTCTTCTTTACAAAGATGCTTTCCAAGCTCATTTGTGGCAGAAGTTGGCATTTTCTTCTCCATTCTTTTATTTCAATGATCTATCTTCTATTCTTTCTTCCAGAGTCATTGTGATGTTGCTCTTTTCACTCATCATCTTGCTTTGGCAAGATCATGTTCTTCTCCTTGCTTCTCCTTTTAACCGGAGTGTTGTGTCATCTCTTCAAGTTCTTTCATCTTATCAAGTTTTGCCTCTCTTTTGAACCTGAGTGCTGTCTGAAATCCTTCTTACCCATTGTGCCATTTTTCAACAGTTCCGGAGGCAGTGTGTTGTTGATTTCATCAAGTATCCTCTCATCTTGTCAAGTTCATGTTCAATTTCTTCCATTTACAGTTGGAGTGCTATCAAAATTATATCATTCTTATTCATTCTTATCTCGTTTCAACCAGAGTGGTTTCAATTCCTTCTTGTCCATTGTACTCGTTATTCATAGATTTGCAACCTCCAAGGTTCACATGGTGTTCCTTCTTTCTATTCTCTACCACAGTGCTCTCAATTGTGTTCAACTCTGTTGTGTTCTATCTTTCAACTTTTCAACCTCTCAAGGTTCGTGGTTTCACTCATTGGTCGAAGAAGCAACTTAGTTTACCTCTTCTCTTCCTCTTCCTTTTCCCTCCGGTGCCATCCTAGATCTCGGGACGAGATCCTCTCGTAGTGGTGGAGTGTTGTAACACCCCGGATACAACTTTCCATGTTCATAACTCCGACTCTTGCCATTTCCGGTGATGTGATTTATTATTTCCTCCGCGGTTGGGTTTTGTCTGCTGTTTTGCATTTTGTTCTTGTTATGCATCTCATCTCATAGCATCATGCGCATTGCATCGGCATCGTTTTCATAAAACTTGCATCCGTTCGTGTTCCGCCGGTTCTCTCCGTTGTCCGTTCTGAGCCCGACCACACTCGCACGCGCCCGCGGCACCTCCAAAATATTATTTTATAAGTGGCATAAAATGTTCTCGGAATGGGTTGCAACTTGTCATGCGGTCTTATTATAGTGTAGACAGGCCGCCTGCCAAATTTCGTCGCATTCGAAGTCCGTTTGACTGCCCAACCGTTATATTTATAACCGCGATATAGTCGGTTTAATCATCGGACGTTTCGGTCTACGAAACTGCCACCGGGCCGCACCTCTCTTTCTCTCCTCTTCTCACGGCCCACCTAGCCATCCATACCCCCCTCGCGTCTGGAGCCGCCAGATGGAGATCAGAGGGTCCGAAACCCCTCCTAACCCCTCAAACCCTAGCCCTACCTATATAAGGAAGCCTCCCCTTCCATTTTTGGCAGCAGCCAACCCCCTCCTCAAAATCCGCGCCTCCCAGCCGCAGCCACGCCTCCTCCTCGGAATCAGCGCCGCCGCCACCTCCATTTCCGCGCCCGTCCAGCCTCCCTCCGCCACTTGGCGCCGTCCTAGTGGCCGCGCCGCCACCTGCGCCGCCGCAACCGCCAGCCTCCTCCACTCCCCGTGTGCCACGTCGCCCCGGCCTCCTCCCACCTCTCCGTGGCTCTCCCGGCCCGCATCAGGCCCGCCCGGGCCCCGATCTGGGCCTGGAGGAGCCTGCGCGCCCCGCCGCGTGGAGTCGCGCTCCTGCAACCGCTCGAGGGGAGGAGCCCCTCGATCTAGCGTCGCCGCCTAGCGCCGCCGTCCATCTCCGCCGCTGGTCGCCTCCCTCGCCGCCGACTGGAGCCTTGCCGCTGTCCTGCCAGGTCGCTGTCTCGCCCTCACCGTCTCCTCCTTCCTCCCCGTCTCACTTTCCCTCTCTCACCCGCGGCCATGGCTGCTCCCCTCTGCAGGAACCCCGCCGCCGCCGTGTTGCTCGACCTCACCGCCGGCCATGTGGGGCGCGTCGACCTCACCTGGGACCAGATCCGGCGCCCCCACGCCCGGATCCGTCCATTCCCGCCGATCTCCCCCGAATCCGGCGAGCTTCCCTGCCGCCGCCGTCCATGGCCTCCTCGCTGGCGCCGGATCTGGTGTCGGCGCATCGGGCGGCTTTGCTGGTCTTGTTTTACCATTGTTGAAATGTCTTGTAAACCGGGATTCCGAGTCTGATCGGGTCTTCCTGGGAGAAGGTCTATTCCTTCGTTGATCGCGAGAGCTTGTCATGGGCTATGTTGGGACACCCCTGCAGGGTATAATCTTTCGAAAGCCGTGCCTGCAGTTATAGGCAGATGGGAATTTGTTAATGTCCGGTTGTAGATAACTTGACACCAGATCCGAATTAAAACGCATCAACCGCGTGTGTAGCCGTGATGGTCTCTTCTCGGCGGAGTCCGAGAAGTGAACACGGTTTCTGGGTTATGCTTGACGTAGGTAGGAGTTCAGGATAACTTCTTGATCATTGATAGCTTCACAACCGTTCCTTTTGCTCTCTTCTTGCTCTTATTTGCATATGTTAGCCACCATACTTGCTTAGTCGTTGCTGCAGCCTCACCACTTTACCCCTTCCTTTCCCTTTAAGCTTTGCTAGTCTTGATACCCATGGTAATGGGATTGCTGAGTCCTCGTGGCTCACAGATTACTACAACAACAGTTGCAGGTACAGGTTTATGCGATGATCATGACGCGAGAGCGATGCTTGCTTGCGTTGAGTTCTTCTTCTGCTTCTTCTTCGATCAGGGGATAGGTTCCAGGTTGGCAGCCTAGGCTAGCAGGGTGGATGTCGTTTGAGTTTCTGTTTATGTTTCATCCGTAGTCGGATGTTGCTCTTATGTATTGTGATGATGTATTCGTGTGGCATTGTATGCCTTATGTATGTATCCCCATCTATTATGTAATGTTGATGTAATGATATCCACCTTGCAAAAGTGTTTCAATATGCGGGTCTATCCTTGGTGGGACCTTCGAGTTCCTTTTGGATAGGGTCGCATATTGGGCGTGACAAGTTGGTATTAGAGCCTCGACCGACCCTAGGAGCCCCCTTGATTGTTGGCCGTTGTTGAGTCTAGAAGAAAACTATTTTGAGTCTTAGGATTATATATATCGGAGAGTAGGATTCTTTTTACTCCTCAGCCCCCTTCGTCGCTCTGGTGAGGTCTCTTGACGTAGATGTTTTGACTTTCCTCTCCTCAAATTTCACTAAAAAAAAATTAGGATCACGCGGGTATCTTGGAATCGTTTCGATGGTTTTGTGACGAGAACATTGTTCTTGGTGCCTCCTATCTATTTATGTGGCATTGACCCGGGGAGTCGAGCTCCGAGGTGTGTCATCACAATTTTATCGTTGCAGTTCTGGAATACCTGAGTTTTGCCGACATCGAAAATCTCTTTTATGCAGTTGTTGGTGAGATAACCTCGACGTCACCCAGTACTGGGGACTTCGGGAGTATTGCCATAACTCGTATAACGGATGCTTTTCGAAGGTTGAGGTACACGATTTCTGAAGGTTTCTTGGTTATGTGTTGACGGATGGGTACAGCTGGATGTAGGTATTGTTAGTTTGGGTGAGATATATTGCTTCCCTTGTATCCCCAACACCAGATTGCATAACCAGAAAGTTTCGGGAGTTTTATAGGTGGGAATTCAAGTAGCTCCTAGAATATCTTTTCGACAGATGCATGATATGAGATTGGGGTTCGACGTCTAGTGGTCCGCCTTTCCACGGTCGTTTTTACAGTGGTCTCGTTGTGTCTTAAAGAACCCTTGGCTATGCTGGTTCGGGGACACTTCGTATGTCATGTGCACTGCCTTGTACATGATGGTGCTGTACACTCAAGCCTGTGTGGGCCCCACCATGAAAACTTCGGACGAAATCTCTATCATATGTTTGTTCTGGCTTATTCTGCAAGCCAAATACCTTGTTTGTTTTATTTGTGGTATTCGAGTTGCTTCGAAGTCAAATGTTGAATCCATACCTTTCCTAAATGGTGTTCTCATATTTCTATGGGAGTGCTAATCCTTCTTGATCATTGAGGTTGTCATGTTAATTCTTTTCCAACCGGCGTGCTTCTTTTCAAGTGGATCCAATCATTTCAATATTTGCGAGATCAATTCTAAGTTTTCTCAACGGTGTTTCTTCCATTCGTCCCAAGTTGCCTTTATTTTTCCCGCCCTCCCACCCTTTTTCTTCAAGGACCCAGATTTCTTAATCAAGTATCTATTTATTCATGTGAAGTCTCTTCACTCTTTTCAATCAATGTTTTGATCCGGTGATCCCTCGTGAAGATGCTCACGAGCTTCAAGTTCGTCATTCTTCATTCTCGTATTCTTCTCCGGTGGATTAATTTCAACCTTTCAGTGTTGATCATATTCCTTTCCTCGTGTCAAATGCTTTTTCAAACCGGTGCACCTCTTAACCTTTCACTTCTCGCTATTCATTTGTTCTGGAGTGCTGAAGATATCTCAGAAGACTTGTGTTTCCATTCCCTATCTGTTCAAGTTATTTTGAGGTTGTTATCTCATTCAAGCCATTTAATTCAACCGGTGCAATCCCCCCTTTCAATCAATTGTTCAACGGTGTATCTTTTAGTGGGCCCTAACCCACAGGTCTTTTTCCAGGATCTTACCTGACTCTTCTAATTCTCCCGGAGTTATTCTCAAATTCTTTTCAAATGTGACGTAAGAATGGATTTCATCAGTCACATGCCTTTTCCAAGATCGATTTCAAATCATTTCATTGTTGGCTCAACCTCTTCGCTTGTCATCATACCGGAGTATCTCAGTAATTTTGCTGGTGTTCCTCGTCGTCATTCTCAACATTTGAAGACCGAAGAAGAGTTTCTCCTAAATCTTGCTCCATTCTCTTCAATATTCATGGTTCTAGCTTCATGCCATCCTCTCATAATTGTTTTCGATTGTCATAATTCTTTTCTTACCATCCGGAGCATTTCATGAGTTGTTTCCATTTCTTTCCTCCGAAGGCCATCATGTCATAATTCTTCGTCCTCACATTTCAGCTCTCGTTATCCAAATCTTACCGGTGCATTGCTCAAGTATTCTCTAATCAGCTCGTGATCTCTTTGTTCTCTTGTATCAAATTCCCTCAAGTATCTTCATTCGTTTTCCAATTCTTCCCGGTGTTTCTTTATCTTTTCTTCGTTCATTTTCAATTCTTACGGTGGTTCGTTCAAGATTCCTCTTCCTTTGTTATCATATCAATTCATTCATTGTTAACAAATCCAACCGGTGGTTCCATCAATACCTTCTCAGGTTTATGCTATATCTCTCTTAATTCTTTCAATGGGAATAAGTAGTATGCCAAATCCGTTGCTTGTCATCAATCTAAATTGGTGAAGGATATGCATGACATAAATCTTATTCTTATTTTCCTCGAGGTGACTCAATTCTTTTTACGGAGATTATTCATGATGAATAAATTCTTGATTACAAGTGATTCATCTTTCTTTCCGGAGTTGGTCATCATATCACATTCTCGGTTCGAGAGGCTTCATCTTTTCTTTTTCAGAGTTCCAAGTTTTCCGCATTATCTCGTCGCGAAGCTCCATCTAAATCATTGCAAGGCTAAAACCTTGTGTTTTCAACTTCTCTTTCTTTCTATCACCCTTTCATTACCGGAGTTCTTCATGGAGGCTCTACATGATGGTTCGTCAAGGATTCTTTTCATTCTTCAATTGTTCTTCAAGATTTCTCTTGAAGTTATGATCCGCCAAGCTTTACTCTAAAGTAAACATGGTGCTCAACACATGTTTAAAATAAAGCATTCTTCATCTTGCATTTCGAAGTGCAATTCGTTCTACCTTATCATTTGAGGTGTTGTTATGTCACTCTTGACAATTTCCTTCATGTTTCATGATTCATATTGTTGTCAAGAATGAGGTATTTTAAATCCATCAATCTCTTTGTTGGAGTTATCTTGTGTCATATTTCACCTAAAGCCTTCCCTAAGGAATGTTGCTATAGTGGTGATTATCAATGGTCCAAGTTATCTCTCAATCATCTCGGTGGAAGAAGTTATTCATCTCGTTGGTGTTATCATTTCTATTATTTGTTTCCGTACTGGTAGAATTTCGCCTCAATTGTGAGAAGTTTTCCATAAGCCCACTACAAACTTGTGCTTTTCGTTGTTGATTTTGCAACAACTCCGTTCAATTCTTCTTTACAAAGATGCTTTCCAAGCTCATTTGTGGCAGAAGTTGGCATTTTCTTCTCCATTCTTTTATTTCAATGATCTATCTTCTATTCTTTCTTCCGGAGTCATTGTGATGTTGCTCTTTTCACTCATCATCTTGCTTTGGCAAGATCATGTTCTTCTCCTTGCTTCTCCATTTAACCGGAGTGTTGTGTCATCTCTTCAAGTTCTTTCATCTTATCAAGTTTTGCCTCTCTTTTGAACCTGAGTGCTGTCTGAAATCCTTCTTACCCATTGTGCCATTTTTCAACAGTTCCGGAGGCAGTGTGTTGTTGATTTCATCAAGTATCCTCTCATCTTGTCAAGTTCATGTTCAATTTCTTCCATTTACAGTCGGAGTGCTGTCAAAATTATATCATTCTTATTCATTCTTATCTCGTTTCAACCAGAGTGGTTTCAATTCCTTCTTGTCCATTGTACTCGTTATTCATAGATTTTCAACCTCCAAGGTTCACATGGTGTTCCTTCTTTCTATTCTCTACCACAGTGCTCTCAATTGTGTTCAACTCTGTTGTGTTCTCTCTTTCAACTTTTCAACCTCTCAAGGTTCGTGGTTTCACTCATTGGTCGAAGAAGCAACTTAGTTTACCTCTTCTCTTCCTCTTCCTTTTCCCTCCGGTGCCATCCTAGATCTCGGGACGAGATCCTCTCGTAGTGGTGGAGTGTTGTAACACCCCAGATACAACTTTCCATATTCATAACTCCGACTCTTGCCATTTCCGGTGATGTGATTTATTATTTCCTCCGCGGTTGGGTTTTGTCTGCTGTTTTGCATTTTGTTCTTGTTATGCATCTCATCTCATAGCATCATGCACATTGCATCGGCATCGTTTTCATAAAACTTGCATCCGTTCGTGTTCCGCCGGTTCTCTCCGTTGTCCGTTCTGAGCCCGACCACACTCGCACGCGCCCGCGGCACCTCCGAAATATTATTTTATAAGTGGCATAAAATGTTCTCGGAATGGGTTGCAACTTGTCATGCGGTCTTATTATAGTGTAGACAGGCCGCCTGCCAAATTTCATCGCATTCGAAGTCCGTTTGACTGCCCAACCGTTATATTTATAACCGCGATATAGTCGGTTTAATCGTCGGACGTTTCGGTCTACGAAACTGCCACCGAGCCGCACCTCTCTTTCTCTTCTCTTCTCACGGCCCACCTAGCCATCCATACCCCCCTCGCGTCTGGAGCCGCCAGATGGAGATCAGACGGTCCGAAACCCCTCCTAACCCCTCAAACCCTAGCCCTACCTATATAAGGAAGCCTCCCCTTCCATTTTTGGCAGCAGCCAACCCCCTCCTCAAAATCCGCGCCTCCCAGCCGCAGCCACGCCTCCTCCTCGGAATTAGCGCCGCCGCCACCTCCATTTCCGCGCCCGTCCAGCCTCCCTCCGCCACTTGGCGCCGTCCTAGTGGCCGCGCTGCCACCTGCGCCGCCGCAACCGCCAGCCTCCTCCACTCCCCGTGTGCCACGTCGCCCCGGCCTCCTCCCACCTCTCCGCGGCTCTCCCGGCCCGCATCAGGCCCGCCCGGGCCCCGATCTGGGCCTGGAGGAGCCTGCGCGCCCCGCCGCGTGGAGTCGCGCTCCTGCAACCGCTCGAGGGGAGGAGCCCCTCGATCTAGCGCCGCCGCCTAGTGCCGCCGTCCATCTCCGCCGCTGGTCGCCTCCGTCGCCGCCGGCTGGAGCCTTGCCACTGTCCTGCCAGGTCGCTGTCTCGCCCTCACCGTCTCCTCCTTCCTCCCCGTCTCACTTTCCCTCTCTCACCCGCGGCCATGGCTGCTCCCCTCTGCAGGAACCCCGTCGCCGCCGTGTTGCTCGACCTCGCCGCCGGCCATGTGGGGCGCGTCGACCTCACCTGGGACCAGATCCGGCGCCCCCACGCCCGGATCCGTCCATTCCCGCCGATCTCCCCCGAATCCGGCGAGCTTCCCTGCCGCCGCCGTCCATGGCCTCCTCGCTGGCGCCCTGCTCCACCTCCTGCTCGGGACCGCGCGCCCGAGCGCATTGGCCGCGTGGGCCACGTGGGCCCCGCAAGCCGCCATCAGCCCCGGCCCGCGTCGCCTCTCTGCCGGCCTCTCCAGCCCACCAGAGCCGGCCTGCCAGGCCTCCTCCACCGACCTGGGCCAAGGCCCATGGTGAGCTGCCTCCCCCAGCCCCTCTCTGTTGGCCCAGTCCGCCAAGATTCGGCCCATGTTGTTTTTTTTTCATACGCTGCGAATTTAGCTAATTTCCAGAGACTGCAGTTTTGCAGAAAACCCCCTGTTCTTCATGCATTTAATAACTCATTAATCGTGCATCAAATTAAAATAATTTATATATGTAAAATGCCTAGAATTTCGTGTAGATTAATAATATGTCATTTTCATCCCATGTTAAAATGTTTAAAATGATGTTTGTGTTAATTTGCTTAAATGCCATGTTAAAATGATTTATTTCATAACTAATTAACCGTAGCTCCGATTTTAATAAACTTTATATGTAAATGGGGTGGAAAATGCCTAGTTTAACATGGTCCACTTTATTTTCCTGTTTAACAACTCTAAAATTATGTAATAGGCAGAACCGTACCAAATTCATAATTTGCATATGGGGATTTTCCGGAATTGTTGTTTTGTGTTTCCGGCCTCATTTAAACTTGCCTAGATAGGTAGTTTCATTATGTTTCACCTCTTGCCATGTTTAACAACATTTAATATTGTTGGGTACAAAACCGAGATCAAACTAAATAATTGCTTGTGGTGTTTTGTCAATATGCAACTCGTTGCATATTGAGCTCCATTTAACTTGTAGTATTGTTTGTTGCAAATTGCTATGCCATGCCTCATTAAACCGGACATGCATCATACTTGTTGGTGCATCATGCCATGTTTATGCTTGTGCATTTACCATGTTGTTTGTTTCTTTCCGGTGTTGCTTCTTAGTTCCGGTAATGTTGCGATTGTGAGGATTCGTTTGACTACGTCCGCTTGTCTTCTTCATGGACTCGTTCTTCTTCCTAGCGGGATCTCAGGCAAGATGACCGCTACCCTGGATCTCACTACTATCATTGCTATGCTAGTTGCTTCGTTCTATCGCTATGTTGCGCTACCTATCACATGTTTATCAAGCCATCCCAAATTGCCATGAACCTCTAACCTTTGACACCTTTCCTATGCAAACCATTGTTTGGCTATGTTACCGCTTTGCTCAGCCCTCTTATAGCATTGCTAGTTGCAGGTGAAATTGAAGATTGCTCCATGGTGGACAGGATTTTGGTTGGGATATCACAATATCTCTTATATTATTAATGCATCTATATACTTGGTAAAGGGTGGAAGACTCGGCCTTTTGCCTAGTGTTTTGTTCCACTCTTGCCGCCCTAGTTTCCGTCATACTGGTGTTATGTTCCCGGATTTTGCGTTCCTTGCGCGGTCGGGTGATTTATGGGACCCCCTTGACAGTTTGCTTTGAATAAAACTCCTCCAGCAAGGCCCAACCTTGGTTTTACCATTTGCCTCACCACCACCTACCTTTTCCCTTGGGAGTCGCTCTCTCGAGGGTCATCTTTATTTTAGCCCCCCCCCCCGGGGCCAGTGCTTGTCTAAGTGTTGGTCCAAACCGAGTAGACTGCGGGGCCACCTCGGGGCAACTCGAGGGCTGGTTTTACTCGTAGGATGTCTCATCCGGTGTTGCCCTGAGAACGAGATATGTGCAGCTCCTATCGGGATTGTTGGCGCATCGGGCGGCTTTGCTGGTCTTGTTTTAGCATTGTCGAAATGTCTTGTAAACCAGGATTCCGAGTCTGATCGGGTCTTCCTGGGAGAAGGTCTATTCCTTCGTTGATCGCGAGAACTTGTCATGGGCTAAGTTGGGACACCCCTGCAGGGTATAATCTTTCAAAAGCCGTGCCTGTGGTTATAGGCAGATGGGAATTTGTTAATGTCCGGTTGTAGATAACTTGACACCAGATCCGAATTAAAACGCATCAACCCCGTGTGTAGCCGTGATGGTCTCTTCTCGGTGGAGTCCGGGAAGTGAACATGGTTTCTGGGTTATGCTTGACGTAGGTAGGAGTTCAGGATCACTTCTTGATCATTGATAGCTTCATGACCGTTCCTTTTGCTCTCTTCTCGCTCTTATTTGCATATGTTAGCCACCATACTTGCTTAGTCGCTGCTGCAGCCTCACCACTTTACCCCTTCCTTTCCCTTTAAGCTTTGCTAGTCTTGATACCCATGGTAATGGGATTGCTGAGTCCTCGTGGCTCATAGATTACTACAACAACGGTTGCAGGTACAGGTTTATGCGATGATCATGACGCGAGAGTGATGCTTGCTTGCGTTGAGTTCTTCTTCTGCTTCTTCTTCGATCAGGGGATAGGTTCCAGGTCGGCAGCCTGGGCTAGCAGGGTGGATGTCGTTTGAGTTTTTGTTTATGTTTCATCCGTAGTCGGATGTTGCTCTTATGTATTGTGATGATGTATTCGTGTGGCATTGTATGCCTTATATATGTATCCCCATCTATTATGTAATGTTGATGTAATGATATCCACCTTGCAAAAGCGTTTCAATATGCGGGTCTATCCTTGGTGGGACCTTCGAGTTCCTTTTGGATAGGGTCGCATATTGGGCGTGACAGCGTCGGAGAAGGCGATAAAGTGGTAATGCTTTTTCTCCTAGTCTGGCAGTAAAGCGTCTTAAAGCTGCCACACATCCGGCTAGTTTTTGGACTTATTTGAGGTTTGTTGGTGTTGCCAACTGTGACAAAGCTCGGATTTTAGCTGGGTTCGCCTCAATTCCTCTACTGGAAATGATGAAACCCAGCAGTTCTCCGGCGGGAACGCTGAAAACACACTTTTTCAGATTGAGCTTGATGTCATATATACGGAGGTTGTCGAATGTGAGACGTAGATCGTCTATTAATGACTCGACGTGCCTAGCTTTTATGACTACGTCATCCACATATGCTTCAACTGTCTTGCCGATTTTTTTCTCCAAGCATGTTTGAATCATGCGTTCGTAGGTGGCGCTGGCGTTTTTGAGCCCAAAGGGCATAGTGTTGAAGCAAAAAGGCCCGTATGGGGTAATAAATGCTGTTGCGGCTTGATCGGACTCCTTCATCTTGATTTGATGGTATCCGGAGTATGCGTCAAGGAAACACATTGAGTCGTGTCATGTAGTAGCATCGATAATCTGATCGATGCGGGGGAGGGGGAGGGATCCTTAGGGCAGGCCTTGTTGAGGTCTTTGGAATTGACACATAGGCGCCAGGATTTATCCTTCTTTGGTACCATCACCATGTTTGCTAGCCAGTCCAGGTGTTTTATTTCTCTGATGAATCCGGCCTTGAGTAACTTGGCTAGCTCCTCCCCCATAGCTTGGCGTTTGGGTTCGGAAAATCACTGCAGTGTTTGCTTGACCGGCTTATGTCCCTTCAATATATTGAGGTTGTGTTCGGCCAGCCTGCATGGGATCCCTGGCATATCAGAAGGGTGCCAGGCAAATATGTCCCAGTTTTCGGGTAGAAATGCTCACAGTGCAGCATCAACTGTTGGGTCCAGCTGTGCCCCGATGGATGATGTCTTCTTGGGGTCCGTCAGGTGGACTTGAAATTTGACTATTTCATCTGCTGGTTTAAAGGAGGTGGATTTCGGTCGCTTGTCCAACATAACGTCGTCCTATACACCTTGGAGCGTAGTGCGGTTAACTCTTCGGCTGCGAGGGCTTCAGACAATGCCTCGAGGGCTAGGGCTGTGGTTTTGTTTTCGGCGCGGAGTGCTATGTCCGGATCATTGGCAAGAGTGATAATACCATTGGGCCCGGGCATCTTGAGCTTCATGTACCCGTAATGAGGTATAGCTTGGAAGCGTGCAAATACATCTTGCCCTAATAAGGCGTGATATCCACTGTTGAAATGGGCCACTTGGAAGGTTATCTCCTCTGACCGATAATTCTCCGGCGTGCCGAATACCACGTCGAGTGTGATTTTTCCTGCGCATCACGCCTCCCAACTAGGAATGATTCCTCGGAAGGTCGTGCTACTTTTCTCAATGCGCCTCCTGTCTATTTCTATTTTGTTGAGAGTTTCCTCGTAAATGAGGTTTAGTCCGCTGCCGCCGTCCATAAGCACTTTGGTAATCCAAAAGCCATCCACGATTGGACTGAGGACCAAGGTGGCTGGTGCTCGGACTGTCCTGGATTTTGGTTTGTCACCGCATTGAAAGTTATGGCCATGTCGTCCCAGGGGTTTATTGCTGTGACTTGGCAGACTTCAGCGAGGCCGCGGAGTGCCCTTTTGCGCCTATTGTTTGAGGCGAAAGTCTCAAAGACCTTTGTTACTCTGAGGTCGTCGTCTTCCGTGGGGTGTTGATCTGCAGTATTTTTGGTGAGGAGATCCTCGCCCATCTTGGCCACTTGCCGGAGTATCCAACATGCTCTAAGGTTGTGGGTTGGTATGGTGTCCAGTGTTGTGTGTATTTTGCATGGCCTATCGAGCCATCCCTCTAGAACGGTTCTGTGCCCCGTAATGGGCTTCGATTTCTTTACTATTGGATCGGGCGACCCATGAGGGTTCATGCTTTTGCTCGGATGATGGGTTGAGTGGAAACTGGTGGCTCCTAGTTTTCCTCGCGCTTTCCATTGCGCAATACTTCTGTACTATGGTTGCCAAGTCAGCAAAGTGTAATACGCGACGGCGGTTAATGGCATTGAGGATTCCCTCCTCCGTGCAATTATTGCAGAATACAGAGATCGCGTCTTCGTCGCGACAATCTTTAATCTTGTCTTTAACAAGGAGGAATCTGGCCCAAAAGTGATGGACTGTTTCCTCAAACTGCTGTCGTATGTACATGAGATCGCATATATCTAGGTGGGTGGGTGGATTTGAATCCGAACCCTGACCCAATTTGGGATCCGGAGTTTGAGAAACTTCCGAGCTTAACAGTTCGGACTCCGGGATATCAACCGATTTTTCAGGTCCATCGTCTGACTCTAGGTTTGGAGATCGGGGCACGTCTTTCCGTGGACGGGTATCCAGCTCTTCGAGCTCAGAGATCAGAACATAGTTCGTCCTCAATATAGAGGAAGAGTTGTTGCATTGCTCCTCTACTACCGCTATTTGATGGGTGATCGGCGGAGATTTGATTTCTCTCTGATCGGGTTTAAGCCCAATCCGATCATAGTCTACAGCGACCCCCAAGGTGGTGATGCGATCCAGGAGTTCGTTTAAAGACGAAAAATCCATCGGATCCATCGTTTGGAGTATTTAGAGTCGACACGGAGGCGATTTTCTATGACCCGAGAAGTCATTGTCGGCCTAACGGCTGAACGGGGAGTCATGGTAAAGCCGCCCAGCCAGAGGGTTTGGCCTGAGGCCAGGGCTCCTCCGGAGGTGATATTGTCCTTGATAACAAGGCGAGCCATCAATCCTGTCTTCGATGTCAGAGCGGAACTCTCAATGAAAGCACCAATGTCGGTGTCAAAACCGGCGGATCTCGGGTAGGGGGTCCCGAACTGTGCGTCTAAGGTTGATGGTAACAGGAGGCGGGGGACACAATGTTTACCCAGGTTTGGGCCCTCTCTATGGAGGTAATACCCTACTTCCTGCTTGACTGATCTTGATGAATATGAGTATTACAAGAGTTGATCTACCACGAGATCACAATGGCTAAAACCCTAGCAGTCTAGCCTGTATGATTATGATTGCCTCTACGGACTAAGCCCTCCAGTTTATATAGACACTCGAGGGGACTAGGGTTGTACAAAGTCGGTTACAGAGAAAGAAATCTTCATATCCGGATGCCAAGCTTGCCTTCCACGCCAAGGAGAGTCCCATCCGGACACTGGTGAGAGTCTTCGGTCTTGTATCTTCACAGCCCATTAGTCCGACCCATGTCAATAGGCCGAGGACCCCTTAATCCAGGACTCCCTCACCTAGAGATGGGGAAGACGCGGCAGTGGATTCGCAGACGGAGAGGAGCGGGAAACTTGACTGTTTCAGGTGCGGGGTGGGCCTACACTCTACAGAGAATAACAGGAGGTGCGGAATGGAGGGATGGCCTCCGTCGGCAGGGTAGTGTTTCGCTGCGAGGCGCGCAAAACAACGCCGCTGGATGCCAGAGGCTGGAGCAGGCGGTTCTGGCAGCGCTGGGGGAACAAGACGAGAGATTGAAGAAGAATGCCGACCGTTGGATGTAAATCATACGCCTTGCTTAGGGTTCAACCTACTAGCCCACATGTCAGCCAGTCCATTTGTTTTTTAGTCCATTTGGTGGGTTGGGTGAAACAATGATGTAGCATCTATGCAGCCCGTTTATATATATGGTAGTATTTAAAGCCCATTTGCATTTTTCTAGAAATCCGTGGACATGCTGGGCTGGGTGAAAATATCATGTTGGGCTGGACAGAGAAATGTTATAAAAACATAAACACATGATTGCACGTCTATTACTGCATTGGTCAGTAAAATCTTTGCAAGCTTATGTATGCAATCACTAGGAGTTAACTTGCCAAGTTATATATAAACAAGTATTATTATTATTTTGTAAGAACTTTCAATTTACAAAATAAAATATCATTTTAATTTGATGAGTTAATAGGACGTGGGGTATTATTTTTTTTAGTCTAGGCGTGGGACAGTTGAGTTGGTTCTAGGGAAAAGTACTGAGAGAAAACTCAGTTTACTTCAAAAAAGAAAGTGGAAGAAAAGTTAGATATAGGATTAATGAAAACAAAAAATAAAGGAAGTGGGAGGTCTCTAAAATGGTTGGACGAACGATAGGTTGAATGGAACCTTATGTTGTTTCTATTATATATATATATATAATAAAATAAGATATATATATATATATACTATTATTGAAGGGAAAACATAGGTTCAGTTTTGCATTCTTATAGAAAAAATAGAACTGAGTTGTGTGTTTTCTTGAAAAAACAAACATAACTTGGGCTGCTGATGGTATAGACAAGCTAGGTTGGGAGGCCCAGAAGGCCGCTTGATCCAAAAAACGTTGAAACATGTCGTGGGCTGCCCATGTTGAACAACAAAACCTAGGCCATGGACCTGGTGGGCCCGGACTGTGAGCCTCTCGACAAATAGTTGTCTCCCAATTCCTCTTGTCTTGCTGACCATGTTGGGAACGACAGACGGCGGTGCCGCGGCAAGAACACCAAGGCAGAGGATGACGTTGAGACGGTGTATCGAATGAACAAGACCGGGGGAAGACGCGGGTGAAGGGGAGTACGAGGGTTGACTTGTTCGGATGCAGGGTGGCCGGTGGAGCTCCTTGGTATCGTTGTCTTCTTTCATGTTTGCGTAGTAGGGGTTGATGATGGTCTCGGCGAGGTCAACCACGGAGTCCTTCTCCTCCCTGTTGCCGATGATCTTGTATTGCTTCTGGATGTCACAACCTTGTTGCACCAGATGGCCGAATCGTCACATTCTTCCTTCTCTCCACCGTAGCGAAGGTGTAGTCGGCGATGCCGATGAAATGGGCGAATGATCCAGAACCTCTGATGGCCCTATAGCAGTGGTAGATGAGAACCTCGCCTCACACGCATACCTAGGCGACCGTGATCCGTTGGTCCCTGACAAGGAGAAAAATGGATGGGCACAAGGTCTAGTCCTGTGACCTTGTGCTTTCTCGTCCTATAGGTACTGCTTGAACTTGGCGAGGCAGAGCTTCAGCGAGTCTAGTACATCAGATTCAACTTGGTGCCGCCATGGGAGTGAACAGAGAACTCAAAGGTGAACTCCTTGCTAAAGTCCATATCTAGCAGGCTCAACCCTCGGATCGCCATTGGAGTCTCTTCAAGTGAACGAGTGAGTAGGCGGCAGCAGCAGTTTGTTTTTCAGCTCTTGGGGAACTGCATTCAATAATAAACTGAGTGTGCATAGGCGACAACAATTACTACCCCTCCTTCGCCCGCTGCACACCCAGCAGAATATGCACCCTCGGCGCATCCAAACGCCTCCATTAAGAAACCTATTCGGCCACACATGTCAGTTCACGAGTGGGTCTATATTGGTACTGTAATAACAAGTGTTAGTGATCACTTTACTTAAATTTAATTAGCTTTAACTAAAACGTATTCTTAAAACAAGCAATGCATTGGATCATTCTATCAGTTCCACAGGATCAACATGCACAACAATTAGAATTATTATTCTAAGGACGCACATGATCAGCACATTTGCCGCACTTTCACACAGAAAATACTACCAAGTTTGAACAGTTTGTTATGGTTGATGTCCTCTGCATCATCATGTCGTGTTTCCCACCTTGCAAGATTCAGAACCAACAAATAAGATTCAAATAATAAGTACAACAAAGATGCCTACACATCTCGTTGATTCCCAGCTTCCAAGATTCAGAACCAACAAATAAGATTAAAAAAATAAGTGCAACAAAGATGCCTACACAAATCACTGATTCCCGGCTTGTAAGATTCAGAACCAACCCATTAGAGCCTTTTGGTAAAGTGAATATCGGGATTAAATCCATCTTGGCTAGCCATGTCATACAACCCAAGAACTTGGCGAATGCTCTTGACCATCACAACATCTGTAGTAGAGTATTCCTGTTTGCACAGATAAGAAAGAGCATGATTACTATAATAGTGGCACTAGTTGAAGCAACCAGTGTGAGGGGCCCTATACCGCCACGACTCGACGTGGTGAACCTGCAACTCCACTCGGATGAGGTCAACCTGCAGATCCATGATTCAATTCATGCGCCTTTTTCTATAGTTCACCTGAAATGAAGCAAAGATTGCATCATTTAGCCAGCAAGAAGTACTTGCTCTCGTGAGCTAGCAGGTTCTTCTTTAGTAGTTGCACTAAAATTCAGCAACATTGAGGTTGGTTGTCCTACTCATGTAAGGTGCAACTATAATTTGCTTACCTTTTGTGCAGTTCCACTAAAATAAAGTGCCATTGTGGTGATAGTGACGGCTCATCTTGCAAAAGCTAATAAAATGTTGCACGAGATTACCAGGAGAATTTGATGGAGATTCTGGAAACTCCAATCACCATTTTGTGCAGTTCCACCAAAATTGAGAGATGTTGCCCACGTGACATTTTAGTTGAAC
This sequence comes from Triticum aestivum, assembly GCF_018294505.1. Taxonomy (NCBI): domain Eukaryota; kingdom Viridiplantae; phylum Streptophyta; class Magnoliopsida; order Poales; family Poaceae; genus Triticum; species Triticum aestivum. The sequence goes on from NC_057813.1 coordinate 295,504,338, forward strand.
TGCACAAGACACTCATTCCAAAAGAAAGTGTTTTGTGCAGTTCACCAAAAGGTCACAATAGCAACAGGTGAAATGGATATCCCTATCTGCACAAAAAGATTGAAAGTAAACAGTTGATGGTCAATAAGAATATACGAAACATACACAAAATTAAAAGAAACTATTAATTATGTTCATGGCAATCACGCAAGGACAGTAGAAATTTTAAAACGTCAACAATGCTTCATGTTACCGGAAGCATTACGATCAACTATGACATTCATCAAATACGGGATTACTTTAATGGTGGCATTGCTTGTTTACCAGATACAGTAAATCAACAGTAGCGAAAGAGTTGGTTTAAGGGCATGGGACCGTGGGGACACCAGGTCACTCAGCATCGTAAAGAAGCAACTTCTAATCGTAATGGCGAAAACAGCAGGAGTACCATTTGTTAACATAGTATAATTGCATCATATCACTCGAGGCATTAGATTAACAATAACACTGGTTAGACATGTCTTTAAGGTAACAGTGCGATCGCTTCATTTTACATGTGCCCTTACATTAACAACATCAAAAGGTTGGTATAAGGACATGCGATAGTGGACGCATCAGCACAATGTACCTACAAGGAGGCATAAAGTGGTCATGCCGAGTTTGTTCATGCTCTGTGAGGGCAGAAAATCTAATCCTGGAGAACTTTTCCTATGTGAGGGTAGAAAATATAATCCTGGAGACCTTTTACTATGTGAGGGCAGCGAATCTAGTCCTGGAGACCTTTTACTATGTGAGGGCAGAAAATCTAATCCTTGACATACTCTGTTGACTTGTCCACCAGCCGCCACTTTCTATCCTTCTTTCAACCAATAATAGATCTGTTCCTTATCCAGTTTGTACTGAGCTTTCCCATTATTTCGCTTTTCAACCAACAGACCGGTTGGGTATCCGCTCTCTACTACTTTCCCCCTATTATTTCCTCTTTGAATCAAGTCCTAGATTCATGCTACAATTTTCCCCCCTTTCCTCGTTGTTTGAACCAAGTCCTACATTCGAATGCATGAAGTAGCTTTACCTCTTATAATACTAAAAATTTAGGTGGATTTGGAAGAGCTAATCGAAGTAGAAAAAGATGCACATGCAGACACGTTGGGAGTTGAGGCACTAGAGGAAGATCGCTTTCGAAGAACTTGTACCTGAGGTTCGTCGAGATGTCGGTGGCGGCAGGTCCGATCTGCGCACAATACGGTAGGGAGGAAGAAGGGCCGAAGGACCTCCCGAGCCGGTGCTGTGTCGGAGAGAACGGCACGGGCAGAGGATCGAGCGCCGCCGGCAGCTATAGGTTTCCTCCCTCGGCAGCAATGACCGCGTGAATGATGCACGTTTTAGTCCTCTACACACACCGACCGAAGGGATCCGGCCGGATCTGTGACCAGCAGTGAGTAGAGAGAAAATGTTGCTACCGCTGTCTTGTTTAGATCTGGAGAGGATGAGAGAATGAAGAGAGCAACCCTATTAAAGCAAGCGCTCAGGCCCCTGCGTACATATATAGTGGAGTGATTATCTTTTTCTCTCCACAACAAGCATTTCAATTTGTGTACGTGGCATTAAAGAAAAGAAACTCTCTATAAGCTAACTAACTGTACGACACGTATTTACTACTAGTAGTACTAGTATTATTCACTTGTGCTCCCCGGCCCTCCATTCATTGAGGGCGTGTTTGGTAGGGTGCATGAAGGGTGCATGAGAGTAAAAGTTCCCTTCTCAACCCACTTTTATGTGTTTGGTAGAGTGTATGAAGGGTGCATGAGTCCACACTTGCTCAACACAAATACACTAGGAGCATGCATGAGGAGAGCATGCATGAAGAGGGGTGTTGAGATGAGCATGCACGAAGAGGGAACAACTATGCTGAGATGAGAATGCAACCAAACACACCCTGAACAACCCCACGGGTGAATAAACATACAGTAAGTATTTATATAGAACAAATAAGCTCAAACTATTTTCGTGTAGTTAAAAGTTGAGGGTGGGGCTTTTCCCGGGCAGTACGCACGGCAGTTTTCGGGTAGGCGGTTTGACAGAGAGGCGAGGAGGGTGAGGGAGTGGTGGATTCAAACTTACTGCTGGAAAGGTCGGGCTATGCGATTTGATGGCGCGTTACTGCTGGAAAGACTTGTGATATGACTAATCACTATAGTCATAAATTACTGGCGCTACGACCGGGGTGATGCCCCCCTTCTGTTCCGCACTCTAATCTAGTGCAAGACACATCGACCCGGATGCTGGCTCTCCCACATGTCGGCGAAGTACGTAGTAAGAAGGAGCAAAGAATGATGCGGTATATACTACTACTACTACTCACGTCGGAGGAGTGCGAACCACGGTAGCCCAGTGAACCAGCAGTAGAAAACAATGTGGTGATATGGCCATAAAAAACAATGTGCTACGGTCCAGACAGTAGCATGTACAGTACTACTCCTCTTTGTTTGGATCCCTGAGTTAGAGCTAGTTTGGGTTCAAATAGCCTCAAATTATCAAAACAGTAGAGGTTAGTTTGAGCTAGTTTGCTCTAACCCAGCTAAAAAACAGGTGGAGAGCCTCTAATTGGGTTAGTTATCCTCAAGCCCACTAAAAGAGAACTAAAAAATCTCCCCTTCTTGCACCAGATCACTCCATCCCCCGCCCCCCCTCGGACGACTCCTCTCTATTCCCCATCATGATGCCCGCCCAATCGCCGCTTTGCTGCTCGCCCTCTCTCTCCTCCGGCCGCCCTCTCCTTCCGGCCACTACCACACTACTTCGGCCGCCCTCTCCCTCCGGCCTTCCAAGGTCGCCCGGCTCCCCCTTCACCGGTCGCTTTTCTCCCTCTATCATGCGCGGTGGCGGCGCATCTACCAGGGAGGTCACGAGAGGGGTGAGTTTGTTCGTTCCTTCTCTGTCTGACAGCCATATCATTGATCTTTCTCGCTCTAGCGCTAATTCTGATTTGGAGAAGTAGATCCTGATCAAAATTGGTATAGATTTGTGGTGCACGCATGGAATTGTTTGATGCTGATTGAGGAGGTAATAAATCTTTCTAGAGGCCCAAAGATTCAGTCCACCTTTCTAGGTATTTCAGTTTCAGGCTTGCATTATTTCTAGAGGCCCAAAGATTCAGTTCACCTTTCTAGGTATTTCAGTTTCAGGCTTGCATTATTTCTAGAGGCCCAAAGATTAAGTTCACATTTCTAGGTATTTCAGTTTTAGGCTTGCATTATTTCTATAGGCCCAAAGATTAAGTTCCTAGTCGGCGGCAAGCGGTCCTCCTACCCATGATGGTGTCGACCTCAACTCACAAGCGCCGGCGTCGGAGGGGTTCCCGGGGCTTGGGCTCTACAGAGCCTTCCTCCAGAGCGACGATGAAGAGCTCCTCCCTAGGTGCGTTAGGGGCTACGGGCTCCCTCCCTATCGTGAATGACTTCCGTGATGAGTTAGCTCATGCTTTGTTTCATGGAGTGTATTTTTTGTGAAGCTTGATTGGCGACTTGTATGTTTAAGTGGGATATCTCATTTGTATGGACAAAGTAAAATTTATCATGTTCTGCATGCTTGATTTGAAAATATGGTTCGTTTATGTCAATTGTGAGCGGGAGTAGGCCACACAAGAGCCGGCCACACCAAATCCAGCAGGAAATAGGGTCCAAAGTAGTCAAATGATTGAGAAAGAGCATTTATTGTCAATCTAACCCTGCCATCCATACAACTCTTTGGTTTAGAGTTTGTTTAGGGTTAGTTCAGGGTTAGAATTGAACTCTAACCTCTAACTTAGTTAGAATTCTCCTCGTCTCGGTTCATCGCCATCATACTTTCCCCATTCCTGTGTTTTCAGTATCCTGTGAATCAAAGAGGCCCTTTTTTGCGGGAAAAATCAAAGAGGACCTTAGACTGGTTTTACTCCGGTCATTTTTTATAAACGTGTTATGTCCAAAATTTAATGAACGTGCTCTGGTTTCTACGAAAATAATCCGGTTTCATCTAGTAATTCATTTATTTATTTATTCTTCTGCGGGGGGTTTGCATGTAATTCGTGAGGTGTGAAATGTAAAGTACCCCTGCATATGCTCTGAGTCATGCATGCACTACGACCCAGATGCTCTATGTCCCACATGTCAGCGAAAGGGAGCACGTGGAAATAGCCTAGGAGTACATATAGGAGGATAAATGCATGAAAAAATATGTACTGTGAAGCGTAGCTGTGGTTCGAAAAGGAGACCTAAAGTGATGACAGCTATAGGTCACACGCACCCAACTAGTGGTACTAGACATACGACTATTTTTCCCTCGAAAAAATAGGTATGAGTGCTCGGTACTCCTATTCTATCAACACGTGTCCCATCTGACAATAGCGTCCATGCTACAGCTAGCTCTCCTCCCTCGTTTCTCTCTTCTAATTCTAAACTCAGCTGACACCCGGTGGGCGGGGTGGGTTTACTCAACTGCGGCCCCACCTTGCAGTGAAAAGGTTACGACTGGAATAAAAATGCCATATACTCCCTCCGTTCCTAAATATAAGCCTTTTTAGATACTATTTCAAATGGAATACAGCATACGGATGTATGTAGACATATTTAAGAGTGTAGATTCACTCATTTTGCTCCGTATGTAGTAGTCACTTGTTGGAATCTTTAGAAAGACTTATATTTGGGAATGGAGGGAGTACTATACAAATAAAACATTAAGGCCACAAGGCGATGCAGTGCTAGTTACAGGAGGCAAGAAGAAGAGATGCATCCATC